>NC_026000.2:123074192-123121068 GCF_000442705.2 Elaeis guineensis | reverse complement strand
AGAGCTTCAGATCCATAAGTTTCAATGGTGGTGTTCATCTAACCGTGCTCAGGTATAGGGTTCAAAACCCTAGCATCTGTAGATATGATTTATTGCTTGTGCTGATTTTTTTACATACTTACTAATTTTAAATTTAGATTATGTATACTATATCATGTCATAGATCTTCCTGTAGGTGTTTATTTTAAATTCAAATTATGCATACTATATCATATCATAGATCTTTCTGTAGGTGTTTTAAGATCTGATCTTATGCATGTATTTATAGATTAATCTATCTTTATTTACTATAAAATTTTTGAAATGCATGCATAAAACCCTGCACTTTCGATTAGTGGTATCAGAGCCCTAAGTTTTTTATGATATGTATATCTATGCATATAGTTTAAAATCTGATTTTAAATTAAAGCATGTGATATTTATTTGTGATGTTTATTATCTAATTTTAATATGATCAAAATATAATAATCAGATTAAAAAAATTAGATTAGATCTAAATTAATTAGATTAGATGATCTGAGTAGTGTAGTAGTTGGATTGGATAGATTGTTATGGCAATCCGATCATAGGAGAAAATAGAGTTTCATAGCCCTCTCCTCCCATTCGATGGGGTTCTCTTAGGGCATGTAGGGGTGTCCTTTTTACCTATGAAGATAAACAGCAAAAAGAAGTGACATCTAATCTAATGATTAAAATTGTTTTAATCATTATGTGCAAAATAATTTTGAAAAAATTTAACAATCTATTGCTATTCTATCAAACTGAGCTGACTCAATCTTGTTTGAGTCAACTCAATTCAGAAGTTTGTCGACCCAGTCCTTGTTTGGGTCGATCCAGTGTCCTGGTGGGTTGGCTTAGTTCTTGCTAAATTGACCCAGTTTCTATATTAAAAATTCTAATTTTTGAATCACCACAATGAGTTAACTAAGTTTCAAAAGTTGGTCAACCCATTTTGATGAGTTGGCTCAATCCAGGGATGAGCTGATTCAGTCATTCAGAACTATTATTTTGTACATAAATTTATTTATAAAAATATTTTATAAAATTTAAAATTATTTTTAAATATCGAATCCTAACCCATATCAGTCCCAAACTTAATTAAGAATTAAGTTAAACCTATTAGATCTAAAATTATAAATTAAAGATCTAATGTCATTCGCATAAAATATGGGGGATGGGTTTATAGGTTTGATGGATCAGGTCCTCCTTATTGGGTTAGACCCTAGGATTATAATTAAAGATTAAATAGACTAAATAGAGAAATTGATTAAGTCTAATCAAAAATTGAATTAAATTAAATCAAGATTTTTTAGAGCTAATACAATAATTATAGTTAGTCGAGTCCATATCTTTGATTAGACCCAAATGACTTTGATCTCTAGCTCAGTGTTGAACCCAAGTCTATAAGTTGATCAAGTTGAAACTGATTAACCAATTGTCTAAGGTAAGTTTGGCAGTCATGATCGATAGTCATTAACTGAGAGCTACTTATATAGATTGAGTCTATGATGAATTAATGGTATATCCCTCTCACTGATCTCACTTATCTGACCAACATGGTGAATTATATTTTGATCAGATCACTTAATAGTTAGGATTGATCCATGCTTACTAAAAATCAGTTGTGACTGATTTAGATGCCCCTAGTTCGACTTGTCTTAGTCCTCTTTATGATTTGGTGAAGTCGTGGAAGGATTTGTGACTTGTCAGTTGGACCACTTATTTTTAGTTCATCTTGATCTGACTTGGTGAAGTCAGTGAGAGAATTATGATTATCTAGTCTGTGTCTTTAATTCTGTTAAATTATGTTAACCAAATTCTCTAAATTATTATATCTATAAAATGAGCTAGTTATGGGGATAACTAGATCATAGCATCCCATTAAGGTGAATGGTAATAGCTCCATTATTTCAGATTGATATTGCAGGTGCCTTATGCCTGGTATTTCTCTAAATGATGGAACTATCATTCATTATATGATGACTTGCTATACTATCTGATGAATGGTTAGATTGATCGAGCCATATTCGGATCTGATCATTCATTAGTTAGAATCACTGAGTAAATTCATATTAATGGTTGACCTAACTGAGACTTTCAGTAAAGGCCCTTAGCCTACTAAAATGGAACTTGGGATGAAACTAATTACTAAAAATTATTTGAAGAAATAATTGATTGAAAATTTATCCATAGATGCATATGGATTTGCCAAGCCATACTCAGGTCTGTATGCAGTCTATGTGGATTTTAGTACCCATTAAAGAATTAAGATAATTTTTTGAATTGGAGTAGAGGCTATCAATTCATATAAAATAGTGAAAGAACCGTTAGACTAAAGTCCATATCTTTAGGTTTAATTAATTTATATACTAATTAGATCTATATTTTTTTTCCTTTTAGAAATGGTCAGTATCATATCGCTCCACTCACTGTTTAACAGTGATGAGCTTATTGAACCCAACTTTGATAGCCAGTATCAGAAGTTAAACATTGATCTTGAGCCCAATCTAGCTGAGAAGTCTAAGGTTGAACTAAGTTAGGCAGACTATAACCCAAATAGGCCAAAGAGAAATAAGCAATTAGTTACTGATTAAGGTGCTTATATGATAACACCTTGTGATTTCTCTATATGTAATACTACAATCTAGGTATGGGATACTGAAAGTTCAGTTCACATTTGCAATTCATTGCAAGAACTTCAAGTTAGTAGAAAAATTTGAGAATGATAAGAGATTCCTAAATGTAGGAAGTGGAGCTAAGTTTCAATCTTGACTTTAGGAGTCCTCGAGTTTATTTTTCAAATTCAATGTGTCATTTTGAGTGATGGTCACTATTGTCCATCTTTCTTGATGAATATAATCTCTGTTGGCCTTTTGATCAAAGATGGTTTATAGTTTATCACTAAAGAGATGATTATTATGATATCATTATAAATAATATTATAATAATATGAAGATATTTAAAAAATAATATCTATATTTTGTCACAGTTTGTGAGTGTAATATACACTTCAAATAAATATCCTAAGTTAGATAATATCACAGATGCCTATCTTTGGCATTATAGGTTCGGTCATATTAATAGAATAGGATAAACAGGTTAGTACAAGAGGGTATCCTTAATATCAATGATTGTGAATTATTATCGACCTGTGAGTCTTGTCTTCTTGAAAAGATGATTAAGTTATCTTTTACTGAAAAAGGTGAACGAGCCAGTAAATTCTAGGTCTAATACATACTGATGTATATAGACCTGTGAACATAAGTGTCAGAAGAGGATATAGTTATTTTATTATGTTTACAGATGATCTATCTAGATATGAGTATGTTTACTTGATGAAATACAAGTTTGAATTATTTGAAATGTTCAAACAATTTCGTAATGAAGTAGAGAAACAAACTAAAAAAAATATTAAAACTCTTCGATCTGATCAAGGGGTGAATATCTTTCCAGTAAATTTCTGACATATTTAGGAGAGAATGAGATTCTCTTACAATGGACCTCTCTAGAGATATCATAGCATAATGGCATCTTGAAAAGAAGAAATCAAATTTTATTGGATATGATTCGGTCCATGATGGGTTTGCGAGTCTGTCGATCTTCTTTTGGAGATATACACTTGAGACAATCTATTTTATGCTCAATAATATTTCAAGCAAGTCAGTTAGTAAAATATCATATGAGATATGGTCAGGCATAGACCGAACTTCTCTTACCTTAAGATTTGAGGATGTCCGACTTATGTCAAATGATTACAAACCGACAGGCTCAGACCTAGATCTAATAAGTATTATTTTATAGGGTACTCTGAGAAAATGAGAGGATATTACTTTTACTTCCTACTGAACAAAAGATGTTTGTCAGTAGTAAGGCACACTTTTTAAAAAAAAGTTCCTTAATGAAGGAATAAGTGTCTCTAAAGTTGAGCTTGACGAATTCGACGGGTAGAAGAACTGACACCAATGACTGAACCTGAACCGGATTTGATTAGATCAAATCCAAAGCCCAATGTAGAACCATCCTTAAGGCGATCCAATAGAGTACCGCATTAGTCAGACAGATACTATGATTTTTTGATCTGGGATGGTGATCCTGTTGAGCTTGATGAGAATAATGAGGATTCAATCACCTATATGGATGCGATGCAGAGATCCGACTCTGAGAATGACTTGAAGCCATGAAGTCCCAAATAGAGTCTACGAAGGTTAATGATGTGTGGACATTAGTTGATCCACCTGAAGGGATAAAATTCATTGGGTGTAAGTGGGTCTTCAAAAGAAAAAGAGGCATAGATGAGAAGGTGGAGACCTATAAAGCCATCTAATTGCCAAGAGGTATCATTAGTATTATGATTTTGACTATGATGAGATGTTTTCTCCTATAGCAATGCTCAAGTCCATTTGGATCATGCTTACGATAGCAGCATACCTGAACTATGAAGTCTAGTAAATGGATATGAAGACAGCCTTCCTAAATAGAGAGCTGAACAAAGAGATATATATGATACAATCTGAAAGGTTCACATCTACAGATGAGTCCAAGATGTGCAAGCTTCAGAAATCTATTTATGGATTGAAGCAGGCATCTCGGAGTTAGAACATACATTTTGATAAGGTGATCAGAATTTATGGCTTCATTAAGAATAGAGAGGAACCCTACATATATAAGTGGGATAATGGTTCAATGATTATATTTTTTATTTTGTATGTGAATGATATTCTCTTAATTAAAAATGATATCTCTACATTATAGGAAATAAAAATGTGACTGTCGTCACAGTTTTCCATGAAAGATCTGGGAGAAGTAGCCTACATCCTAGGGATAAAGATCTATTAGAATAGATCTAAGAGGTTGCTTGGGCTCTTTCAGTCTACGTACATAGATATCATGCTGAAATGGCTCAGCATGGAGAATTTCAAGAAAGACTATCTTCCAATAGGCTATAAAATTTCTCTTTCGAAGAAAGATTCTCCGACAATCCCTCGAGAGATAGAGCATATGAGTAGAATTTTATATACCTCGATAGTGGATTCTATAATATACGCCATATATATACGAGATCGGATGTGGACAAACTCACTAGAGATAGTAAACATATACCAATCAGATCGGATAAGAACCATTGGAAGGTTGCAAAAATCATCCTTAAGTATTTGAGAAATACTAAGGATTAGTGGCTCGTTTATGGAGAATCTGATTTAAAACTCATGGGATACATTAATTTTAATTTTTAGTCAGATCATGATGATAGCAAGAGCATATCAGGATACAAATTTACCTTGAATGGTGGAGCAGTCTGAAGGAACCAGATCTAGGGTTTCAGGGTTAGATCTTGAAACTTTTTCAAGATCAGGCAGTGAAGACTAAAATAAATCAAAATTTATCTTATAAAATTAGAGAATCCTAGATCTAAGATCTATTATATGATTATTATATGTATTAAATCAAAAATTAAAATATAAAGAGCAAGAACTACATGTTGATCATATCAACATGTTTCTATACTACATCTAATGTATGTAAAATATAATAGATCAGATCTATTACCTTGCAAGTTAGATGTTCTAACTTTGCTGATCGGACTTGAGGATGATGTTGTGAGCGCACATATGTCCGACCTCTAGGAGTCATCCACACGAGCCCACGAATCACGATCAGAAGTCTGTCCAGAAAATCAGCACAGTATGCTAGTACTGCGCTGATCCTTCTTCGATGGTCGATCAGATCCTTCTTCTTGATTTGGACTCTTCCAAAGATGAGAAGTAGGAGAAGAGTTTTAGATCTGAGACACTCTCAAAAAACTCACAGATAGGAGGAAGGAAAGAGGTGAACACAGCAACCCTAGAAGAAGACCCTCTTCTTCTTCTCTTTGCTCTCACATAGACACCTAGTCTTGTGTCTATTGTATCTTCATGCCCCAACCTTCTTTCTCCTTGATTTTTGCATGCCCCAAAAGGTCTCTCTTTTTTCTATTTTTCATAAAAAATTTATGAAGAAATTTATCTTAAATAATGAGATATGATAGAGTCCTTGTCTAGGTCAAATACCCAGTCAAGATTATCCAAACATGGCAAGACAAGGGGTGCCCAACTCTTGGGTGCCCCCTCTTTCTTTTTATGCATGGACCACCTAGAAAGGGTGCATATATGTGCCATAAAAGTCACAAAATTTTTTTAAAAAAATCTAGATAAATCAGTGCTATAGGAAAGAGTTTTGGTTTCCTAAAATTCTATCTCATAGAATTTGAAATCCAAACTAATTCCTACTTTGACTTGTCCACAACCACTTTTCCATGTAAGAGAGAAAGAAAAAAATTTTGGGCATGTGTGAAACCTAGGAGAGAAGTTTTGTCACACAAAATAAGAGAGAGTGGGCGTGGGATAAGAGGGTGGGTGTGGGGCTAATGGTGCAAGGTGGAATCCTAGTCTTACTAGGATTCAATCTATGTCTTGTTCCAATCATTGGTTCTCAAACCAAATCAACCCAATTAAAATAGGTCTTAACTCAATTAAGAATCTAATTTAATCAGATAAAATTAGATTTAAATATGATTTAATTTTTAATCGAATTAGAAATTAGGTTGACCCAAGTCCTAATTGAACTAGGACTAGTTTTTTCTTGCACTTGGCTTATCCAATAAACCAATTAGACTTGATCCAATCAAGCCCAAATCAAATCTAATTAAATTATATTCAATTAGACTTAATCTCAACCCATTAGCTTAATCAAATTAAGCCAATTAGCAATCAAATTACTAATCGATCATCCTGCAACACTTGCACTAGGTTAAATGTCAATCGTATTGATCGTTTAACCCTAGAATGATTCTTAATCGTTGATCAACCATCCGACCGGATCGTGAACTCTAATATATGTGACCTCATAGGTCCAACCTAAGTCGGTAGCATAGAAATAAATTTTCATACCAATCGAATGACCATCTAGCAATGATACCCGACGGTCGGATAGGTCGAATGTGTAGACAATATCCTTAGAACCCATGCGGATATTGTTTCATATAATTCATCCCTTGACCAAAATGCTCATAGGACACCTCAAAGTTTAACTGTCAACTCTGATCAGGTTGTCACATTGTATTTCAAAATATCAAATCCATCTGATGGATTATCCTGGCCAAGTTTTGCTAAATTGAAATACAGTGACTCATTCTTCTCCAACTCTTGGAGTGGTCAATCCCATCTTGATCACACTCTGACTTCGCAAGTACTTGACTGTACCCAAAATCTTCTGTCACTGAATTAAAAATTTAGTTAGTCCAGTACCAAGCACAGTGAGTTGCTTGCAAGTCACTGAGGCGATCTCAGGTCTAAGGGACACTTATACCTATATTCCATCAGAGATATTCTCGATAGCAGAATGCTCTAGAGTTGGTCACGTTCCATGATGATGTACCCTTACATCTCATCTGTATACCGTATCAGTGTCTCCACACTCTTTGGTTAAGAGGACAACCAACCCATATGGCCTACAGCGACCTATGCTCGATAGAAGCTATTGTCCTTATTAAAGCCTCTCATTTGATCATGAACAGTTTAAAGACTAATCGATAAATCCTCTCTTTATCAAATCTAAATAGTCCTAAGGACTTCATCACAACAATGAAGTTCATTAAAGATGAAAACTTGTGATGAAAATATCAAAAATATATTTTATTTATTAACAAATCAATTACAATACAAGGTTGCTCAACCATCAACAAGTTGAGGATTGACTTTTGGAGCATATTTCCCAACAACTCTCACTTGTCCTAAAGCCACTCGACACAGTATCTAATACCCATCTTCGATTTGTACTTGTTGAACTCCTTTATTTCCAGAATTTTAGTGAAGGGTTGGCCAGGTTCTCCTTTCCATCGATCTTCTGAAGTCGACGTCACCTCGATCCACGATCTCCTGGATTAGTGGAAACGATGCAAAATGTGCTTCATCCGCTAGGTATGCTTTGGGTTTCTTTCGCCTGAGCTATGGCACCAGTGCTGTGCAGCAGAGCAGGACTGGACCATCGAGGAAGGGTGCTACTCCGAGCTCAGTGATGAATTTTCTCAGCCACACAGCTTCCTTCGCAGTATCCAATGCTGCGATGTACTCCATCTCACAAACAAAGTCTGCCATAGTATGCTGCTTGAAACACTTCCAACAGATGGCTCCACATTTAGAGTAAAGATATAACCTAACATGCTTCTGCTGTCATCATGGTCAGATTGAAAGTTGGAGTCTGTGAATCCCATAAGTTTCAGATCTGACTCGCCATAAACCAACCATTGATCCTTAGTATTTCTCAAATACTTAAGGATGGCTTTAACTACTTTCTAGTGATTTTCTTCAGGATCAGATTGGTATCTACTCACTACTCCTAGTGAGTATGCCACATCTGGCCTTGTAATATCATGGCGTACATGATAGATCCCACATCGAAGCATATGGGACTCTACTCATACGCTCTCTTTCTTCAGGAGTTGTCAGACAATCCTTCTTAGAGAGAGAAATTTCATAGCCTATCGGTAGATAGCCCTTGTTGAAATTCTTCATGCTGAATCTTTCAGCACAGTATCTATGTATGTGGACTGGATGACCCAAGCATCCTTTTAGATCTATCTCTATAGATCTTCATCCCTAGGATGTAGGATGCTTCACCCAAGTCCTTCATGGAGAACTGCGATGATAACCAAACTTTTATTTCCTGTAGTGCGGGATGTCATTCCATTAAGAGAATGTCATCCACATACAAGATAAGAAATATCATAACTGACCATTTGCCCATTTATAAATGCAGGGCTCTTCTTCGTTCTTAACGAAGCCATACGTTTTGATCACCTTATCAAAATATATGTTCCAACTCGAGAAGCTTGCTTCAATCCATAAATAGATCTCTGAAGCTTGCACATCTTGACTCATCTGTGGATGTAAACCCCTCAGGTTGTATCGTATACACCTCTTCGGTCAGCTCTCCATTCAAAAAGCTATCTTTACATCTATGTGCAGATCTCATAATCCAGATGGGCAGCTATTGCAAGCATTATCCGAATGGATTTAAGCATTGCCACAGGAGAGAACATCTCATCATAGTCAATACCATAACGTTGACGATACCTTTTGGCAACTAGACGAGCTTTATAGGTCTCCACCTTTTCGTCTGCGCCCTCTTCCTTTTGAAGACCCATTTACATCCCAATAGGTTTAATCCCTTTAGGTGGGTCAACCAATGTCCACACATTGTTGACCTTCATGACTCCATTTCGGATTTATGGCTTCAAGCCATTTCTCAAAATCAGATCTTTACATTGCATCTATATAGGTGATCGGATCTTCTTCATTCTCATCAGTTCAATGAGATCACCGTCTTGGACCAAGAAATCATAGTATCTGTCCGGCTGATGCGGTAATCTATCAGATCATCTTAATGGTGCAGGTATATTGGCTCTAAATCTGATCTAATCAAATTCGACTCAGGTTCAGCTATTGGTGTCGGTCCTTCTATCTATTGAACTTCATCAAGTTCAACCTTAGAGGCAACGGTTCTTTCATCAAGGAACTCTTTTTCTAAAAAGGTTGCCTTAAGGCTGATGAACACCTTTTGTTCATCAGTATGGTAGAAAAAATATTTTTTGATCTCTTTGGGGTACCTTATGAATGTATATTTGTCAGACCTAGATCCGAGTTTATCTGTAACTAACCGTTTGACATAGGCGGACACCCTTAGATCCTAAGGTGTGAAAGTGCTGGCTTACGCCCTGTCCATATCTCATATGGAGTCTTAATTACAGACTTACTTGAAACCCTATTTAACAGATAACAGGCCAATTCGAGTGCATATCCCTAGAAGGATATCGGCAAGCTGGCAAAACCCATCATGGATCGGATCATGTCTAACAGAGTCTGATTTCTCCTTTCAGACACACCATTATGCTGTGGTGTTCTTAGAGGAGTCCATTGGAAGAGAATCTCATTCTCTCTAGATATATGAGAAACTCACCAGAAAGATATTTCCTCCTCGGTCAGATCGAAGAGTTTTAATACTCTTCCTAGTTTATTTTTCTACTTCACTTCGAAATCATTTGAATATTTCAAATAAATCCGACTTATGTTTCATCAGATAGACATATCCATATCTGGATAGATCATCCGTGAAAGTGATGAAGTAGAAATATCCACCTCTAGCACTTGTGCTCATGGGCCTGCATACATCAATATGTACTAGGCCCAAGAGCTCAGTAGCTCTCTCACCTTTTCTAATAAAAGGTGACTTAGTCATTTTACCAAAAAGATAGGACTCACAGGTTGGAAGTGATTCACAATCATTGACTTTGAGAATTCCCTCTTGAGTCAACTTGTTTATCCTGTTCTTGTTTATATGACCTAGCCTACAGTACTATAAGTAGATATCTGATACACTATCTAATCTACGGTGCTTGGCAATAGAATAGACTACGTTAACAGGTTGTGATAACATATACACATCATTATTCAAATATCCACAAAATATAGTACACCATTCATAATGATATTACAAACTTATTTCTTTATTGAAATTTTATAATCATTTTTGGTCAGAAGGCCTACAGAAATAATATTTAAAAAGAAACTGGGACAGAAATGACAATCATTAAGAACAACGGTATGGGACTCAAAAATAAGTTTCAAGATTTTTAATACTAGAACTGGAACTGATCTTTCATCTCCAACATTTAGAAACCAATCGCCTTGCTCGAATCTCCTACTGACCTGCAACCCCTGCAACGAATTGCAAATATGGTAAGGGCTACCGGTATCCAATACCCAGTCAGTTATATCACAAATAGAGAAATTATAAAAAGTTATCATATAAATATCTGCCCAGCAATAGCTTGCTTCTTTCTCTACCTGTTCGGATCCAGGGAGGCAATGTACTTAGGACAGTTTCTCTTCCAGTGCCTTCGCTTCTTGCAAAAGAAGCATTCAGCTTGACTCTTATCGGGCTTGATCTTTCTGGTCTGGTCCTGCACAGATGTTCCAGCCTGAACTTGCACCTTCTTCACTTTTTTCTTCTTGTTCTTCTTTCCTTTCTTAAAGGGTCGAGAACCAGAAGACGAACCTCCCACTAAGTTTACCGACTCCTTATGGAGTTGGCGATCCTTCTCAAAGTTCTGAAGCAACCTCAATAACCCGTGGTAGTTTATTTCAGGCTTTGTCATTCTATAATGAGTGAGGAATGAGAGATAAGACTTAGACAGTGAGTTCAGTATTGCATCTTTCTCAAGCTGCACATGCAAGAAAAAGTCGAGCTTGCTCAAACACTCCATCAGCTTGATCATGTACAATACATGATCAGTGACATAGGCACCATCCTGTATTTTGACGTTGAAAATGGCACAACTAGTCTTGTGCCTCTCCACATCATTGGGTGTGCCAAGACATCCTCCAACACTTGAAGCATGTCCTTTGGCTGAGCCGTCTCAATCTGTGATTGAACTATCGCTCATGGCAGCCAGCATAATGCAGCGCACCGTGGTCCGATCATTGAGCCACTTCTGATAAGTATCTCTGACTATTCCATGAGCATTGACAGCTGGCTCCTTAGGTGCAGGATCCATTTTCACATATAGGATCCGTTCATGCTCTAAGACTATCTTCAACTTTCGATACCAGCTATCGAAGTTGGATCCCACCAACTTATCATTATCCAATAATGATCGGAGCGATAGGAAAGTGGCTATATCTGTATAAAAAAACCATAACCTAATTAGTAATTGATTCATTAAATCTAAAGATTTAGACTTTAATCAAAAAATTTCTCCCATTATGTTACTCAAATTGATAGCCTCTTCTCCAATTTAAAAAATTATCCTAATTTTTTAGTGGGTACTAGAATCCACTTAGACTGCACACAAGCCCAACTTTGGTTGGACAACCCATGTACATCTAAGAGTAGGTTCATAACCAATTATTTTTTTAAATAATTTTTAATAATTTTAATTTTGCCCCAGTCCCTAATCAGTAGGCTTTGGCCTCCACTGAAAAGGTCTGATTAGGTCCAACCATTAACATGACCATACTTGGTCCATCTAGCCAATGAATGATTAGGCCCAACTTTAGTTGGCTAACCTAACCACCATTCAGAAAGATACAGTCAAAAAATTATATTATGAATGACAATTCCATCAGCCGATAAGCACCAGGCCTTTGGGCCTCCAATGATTATCCAATTGATGGACCTATTATCATCCACTTAATGGAAGGCTATGATCTAGTTATCACCATAACTATTTTATTTTAAGGACCTAATAATTTTAGAAGATTTAATTGATTTAGAGGAGGAAGTCAGATGAACCAGCTTATCATGATCCTCTCACTGGCTTCACCAAGTCAGCTTAAGGGAGACCATTAAAAGGGCTGGTCTAGGAGCACCTAAATCAGTCACACTGATTTATCTAGCTGACATGGGTCAGCTCGAATAGTCAAGTGATCCGATCAAAACATAATTTCACTAAGAGGTCAGGTAAGTTTGATCGATGGGAGGGTCTGCCAAAACTTGCCTTAGACACCATCAGAAATGGTCAAGTAAGCGGGCTACCAATTAAAAACCATCAGTCTGGTTTATCTTAGACACCAACTGGTTTAATTAGTTTCGATTAGATTAACCTAACAGTTTGTGCTAGACCACTTAGCCAAGAATCAAGTCTATTTGGTTCTCATTAAAGACATGGACTTGACCAACTATAACTATTGTAATTGATCTAGAGAATTCTTGACCTAATCTAAGACAACAATTGAGTAGATTTAATCAATTCTCTAATTAAGTCCATCTTTAATCTAATCTTAGGTCTAACCCAATTAATGGACCTAATTCCTACTAACCCATTAACCCAATGTGTTATGGTTTGTGTCTTAGGTTCTTCAATTCACAATCCTAGAACCTAATCAAATAACTTCTTAATTCTCAATTAAGTTTTGGGCTGAGAGTTGGGGTTCGGCTTTTCAAAAATAATTTTTATGTTTGTAAAATATTTTTACAACATCGTTCTACCAACCCAGTTGTATGTTTGATTCATAATCAAAATGCAAGTGAAATAAGCATGAAACTACTTTAGATCTAATCTAAACAGGTTCATGTAATTGAAACAATTTCAACTTTAAACTGCATAAATTTTTCAGACAAATATATGATGGTTCTTTGCACAAGAATTATTAACAAAGAGATTTTATTTTATATTTAAATATTTTTTAAATTTAATAAATCATAAATTTAATCTAGATCATATCTAACAAATTTATGATTAAAGATAGATCTACACGAACTAGGACAACCTTTGCATTGTAAGGGGTAAACCTTATAGCAGGACAACCTACAGTTCGTGATTGATCTAAAAATTTTAATTTTAGATTTAACAATCAGATTATAAATTAGATCTAATCTAAAAAATAATCTAAGCATGTATAAATAATCATGTAATAAATAATCTAGGTTCTGATACCAATTGAAGGAACTAGATCTAGGGTTTCAGGGTTAGATCTTGAAACTTTCTCAAGATCAGGCAGCGAAAGATTAAAATAAATTAAAAATTATCTTATAAAATCCAAGAATTTTTAGATCTAAGATCCTATTATATGATTATTATATGGTATTAAATTAAAAATTAAAATATAAAGAGCAAGAACTACATGTTGATCATACCAACATGTTTCTATACTACATCTAATGTATGTAAAATATAATAGATCAGATCTATTACGTTGCAAGTTAGACATTCTAATTTTGCTGATCCAAACTTGAGGATGATGTTGTAAGCGACACATGAGTCCGGCCTCTAGGAGTCATCCACACGAGCTCACGAATCACGATCAAAAGTCCTGATCCAGAAAATCAGCACAGTATGCTAGTACTGCACTGATCCTTCTTCGATGGTCGATCAGATGCCTCCTTCTTCTTGATTAGGACTCTTCCAAAGATGAGAAGTAGGAGAAGGAGTTTTAGATCTGAGACACTCTCAAAAAACTCAAGATGGAGGAAGGGAAGAGGTGAACACAGTAACCCTAGAAGAAGATCCTCTTCTTCTTTTCTTTGCTCTCACCTAGACACCTAGTCTTGTATCTATTGTATCTCTATGTCCCAACCTTCTTTCTCCCTAATTTTTGCATGCCCCAAAGATTTTTCCTTTCTATATTTTTTATAAAAATTTTATGAAGAAATTTATTTTAAATAGAGAGATATGATAGAGTCCTTGTCTAGGTCAAATACCTAGTCAAGGATTATCCAAACATGGCAAGACAAGGGGCGCCCAACTCTTGGGTGCCCCCTCTTTCTTTTTGTGCATGGACCACTAGCAAAGGGTGCATATTATGTGCCATAAAAGTCATAAAAATCTCAAAAAAAATTTAGATAAAATCAGTACCATAAGGAAAGAGTTTTGGTTTCCTAAAATTCTATCTCATAGAATTTGAAATCCAAACTAATTCCTACTTTGACTTGATCCACAACCACTTTCCATGTAAGAGAGAAAGAGAGAAAAGTTTTGGACATGTGTGAAGACCTGAGAGAGAAGTTTCATCACACAAAATAAGAGAGAGTGGGCATGGGATAAGAGAGAGTGGGCGTGGGGGCTAAATTGGTGCAAGGTGGAATCCTAGTCTTACTAGGATTCAATCTATGTCTTGTTTCAATCTGGTTCTCAAATCAAATCAAACCAAAACCAAATAAACCTAACTAAAATAGGTCTTAACTCAATTAAAAACTTAATTTAATCAGATTAAATTAGATTTAAATATAATTTAATTTTTTAATCAAATTAAAAATTAGATTGACCGAAGTCCTAATTGAACTAGGACTGATTTTTTCTTGCACTTGGCTTATCCAATAAACCAACTAAACTTGATCCAATCAAGCCCAAATAAAATCTAATTAAATTATATTCAATTAGACTTAATCTCAGCCCATTGGTCTAATCAAATTAAGCTAATTAGCAATCAAATTACTAATCGATCCTCCTGCAACACTTGCACTAGGTTAAATATCAATCGTATTGATCGTTTAACCCTAGAACGATTCTTAATCATTGATCAACCATCCGATCGGATCGTGAACTCTAATGTATGTGACCTCATAGATCCAAACCTAAGTTGATAACATAGAAATAAATTTCTGTACCAATCGAAGTGACCATCTAGCAATGGTACCCGACGGTCGGATAGATCGAATGTGTAGAACAACATTATTAGAACCCATGCAGATATAGTTTCTATATAATTCATCTCCTTAACCAAAATACTCATAGGATACCTCAGAGTTTAACTGTCAACTATAATCAAGTTGTCCATATTGTATTTCAAAATATCAAATCCAACTGATGGATTATCCTGGCCAAGATTTTGCTAAATTGAAATATAGCGACTCATTCTTCTCCAACTCTTGGAGTGGTCAATCCCATCTTGATCACACTCTGACTTCGTAAGTATTTGACTATGCCCAGAAGCCTTCTGTCACTGAATTAGAAATTCAGTTAGTCCAGTACCAAAGCACAGTGAGTTGCTTGCAAGTCATCGAGGTGATCTCAGGTCTAAGGGACACTTATACCTATATCCCATCAGAGATATTCTCGACAGCAGAATGTTCTGGAGTTGGTCATGTTCAATGATGATATACCCTTATATCTCACCTGTATGCCATACCAGTGTCTCCACACTCCTTGGTTAAGAGGATAACCAACCCATATGGCCTACAGCGACCTATGCTCGATAGAAGCTGTCGTCCTTATTAACAGTCTATCATTTGGTCGTGAACAATTTTAAGGATTAATTGATAAATCCTCTCTTTATCGAACCTAAATAGTCCTAAGGACTTCATCACAATAACAAAGTTCATTAGAAGATGAAAACTTGTGATGAAAATACTAAAAATATATTTTATTTATTAACAAATCAATTACAATACAAGATTGCTCAACCATCAACAGGTTGATGATTGGCTTTTGGGGCATATTTTTCAACACAGCCTATTAAAAAAGTTTCAAGCAGCATACTGTGGCTGACTCAGTATGCGAGGTAGAGTACATTACGACATCTGATGCTGTAAAGAAAGCTGTGTGGCTGAGAAAGTTCGTCAATGAGCTTGGAGTGGCACCTTCCATTAATAGTCCAGTTACGATCTACGATGATTGTATTGGAGCCATAGCTCAAGCAAAGAAGCCAAAGGCACATCAGCAAATGAAGCATATTCTGCATCGCTATCACCTTGTCAGGAGATCGTAGATCGAGGTTACGTTGAGCTTCAGAAGATCGATGGAAAGAAAAATCTAACCGACCCAATCATTAAAGCCCTTATGGTCAAGGAGTTTGAAGATCATAAATCGAAGATGGGTATACAATACTATATCGATTAGCTTTAGTCCAAGTGGAAGTTGTTGGGAATTATGTTCCAAAATCAATCATCAGTCTGTTGATGATTGAGCTAATTGACGTAAATATATATGAATTCATTATTAATAAAATATTATTTGATAGTTTTCATCATAAGCTTATGCATCTTCTATATCGAACTCCTATGTTATGATGAAAGTCCTTAGGATAATTTTAAATCGATAAAAGAGTATTTATCATTTAGTTCTTAAATGAGTTTACGACCAAATGATATGCTATTACTAGGATGATCGCTGTTGGGTATAAAATATCTCCCAGCCGAAGTTCGTGATAGGGGCGACCCTCTAGGGATTCTACTGACGTCAGACCTCCGACGACACCTCGCCGAACCTCTCTGGCGGCCGACCATCCGCAACATTCCCAAGTTCTGCCGACGGATGAACCCCCACCAACGTCGACCTGACTCACCACAACGGGCGGATTCCACCCAAGTTTGGCGGTGGTCGACCGGCCGCAAGAAGACTTCGTCCGGACTCCTATGGGAGCCGGACTCCATCCCCGACCTCAACTACTGGAAGGCTTCGGTCGGACTCCTACGGGAGCCGGGCTCCATCCCCGACCTCAACTACTGGAAGGCCTCGCCCGGACTCCTACGGGAGCCGGGTTCCGTCCCCGACCTCAACTGCTGGAAGGCTTCGCCCGGACTCCTATGGGAGCTGGGCTCCATCCCCGACCTCAACTGCTGGTAAACTTCATCCGGACTCCTACGGGAGCCGGACTTCGCCCCCAACTCCAATTGCAGGAAGACTCAGCCCGGACTCCTACGGGAGCCGGATCTCGTCCCCGACTCCGACTGCAGGCAGACTTCGTTCGGACTCCTACGGGAGCCGGACCCCGCCCACGACTTCACCTGCAGACTTCGCCCGGACTCCTACGGGAGCAGGACTCCGCCCACAACTTCACTTACAGGTAAACTTCGTCCAGACTCCTACGGGAGCAGGACTTCACCCACAACTCCAATTGCAGGTAGACTTCGTCCGGACTCCTACGGGAGCCGGACTTCGCCCCCAACTCCAATTATAGGAAGACTCAGCCCGGACTCCTACGGGAGCTGGACCTCGTCCCCGACTCCGACTGCAGGCAGACTTCATCCGGACTCCTAAGGGAGCCGGACTTCGCCCCTGACTTTAATTGCAGGTAGACTTCGCCCAGACTCCGCCCACAACATCACCTGCAGACTTCGCCCGGACTCCTATGGGAGCCGGGCTCCGCCCATGACTTCACTTACAGGTAAACTTCGTCCGGACTCCTACGGGAGCCGGACTTCACCCACAACTCCAATTGCAGGTAGACTTCGTCCGGACTCCTACGGGAGCCAGACTTCACCCACAACTCCAATTGCAGGTAGACTTCATCTGGACTCCTACGGGAGCCGAACTTCGCCCCCAACTCCAATTGCAGGAAGACTCAGCCCGGACTCCTACGGGAGCCGGACCTCGTCCCCGACTCCGGCTGCAGGCAGACTTCGTTCGAACTCCTACGGGAGCCGGACCCCACCCACGACTTCACCTGCAGACTTCGCCCGGACTCCTACAGGAGTCGGGCTCCGCCCACGACTTCACTTACAGGTAAACTTCGTCCGGACTCCTACGGGAGCCGGACTTCACCCACAACTCCAATTGCAGGTAGACTTCGTCCGGACTCCTATGGGAGCCGGACTTCGCTCCCAACTCCAATTGCAGGAAGACTCAGCCCGGACTCCTACGGGAGCCGGACCTCATCCCCGACTTCGACTGAAGGAAGACTTCATCCAGACTCCTACGAGAGCCGAACTCTGAGCTCCTCTCAGACGGATAACTAGCCACCTCTCTCCGCCAGACACTCCGGTCGGACTTCGACCGACAGGCCTGGACCCTCTAGCAGGCCATAGCAATGGCCACGACTCTGCTCCACTTCCTGCGATGGATTCCACGCGGCTCCATCACTCCCTGGCAGGCCGCAGTAACGGCCATGACTCTGCTCCACTTCCTGTGATGGATTCCGCACGGCTCCATCACTCCCTGGCAGACCACAATAATGGCCACGATCCTGCTCCACTTCCTGCGACGGATACCGCGCGATTCCTCCATCCTCTGGCAAGTCGCGACAATGGACGCCGCTCCACTCCCCGCGACAGACTCCACGTGGCATGTCCCGGTGATAGCCATGATTCCACTCCACTACTCTTCACAACAAACTCCTCCTGACCATGGGTGGCCCACTGCCAGACGGTTACAAACATCGCTATCAGTCTGTTGCTCCCTCCACCTATAAAAGGGAGACCTCAGATACGTTATTCTCTAAGCTCTCATTTTTTATCTAGAAACTCTGCTAAAACTTCCGTTCGAGCACTCCATTCTTGTTGAGACAGAGAACTGACTTGAGCGTCGGAGGGTCTTGCCAGAGCAACCCCACCTCCGGTTTAGACTTCTTTTGCAAGTTCCAACGGTGACCGCGACTCTCTCGACTCCAGCTTCTCCGACGCAGGCGGATTTTTGCACCAACAGGATTGACGCTAGAGGAAGGACCCTGTATCTCCGCAGTACCCTTGTTCTTAAAGGAGCACTCAACGGGACCGCCTCCGATCATCTCTTCCGACATCTACTCCTCCTTCCCCCACTAGGTCTTTGCCTGATGCCTCCCCGCAAAGCATCCACGCGATGATCCACGGCCTCCGTGGCCAGATCTCAGGCTCCGACCTCACCTCCAGTTTCCCAGCCTCCTCCTCCTCCTCCGGCAACGGCGGTTGGCGTGGAGTAATTCGACTTGCTGGTGCAGCAGGTCAGAGGCCTCACTGAAGCTGTGCAGGCTATGCAGCAGCAGCAGTAGCCGCAGGCATCAGTGTGCCTGGAAAGAGCATCATCGGAACACCAGAATCCGATGGTAGGATGGGCCACTTGGGCCAGCCACCCCGTCTTTCCTGGAAAGATGAATCCGAGGGTGGAGAGCCCTCAGTCGGATCACGATTCCATCCCAGGAAGATCTCTACCTCCATTCTGTCAGAGGACCCTCGAGACCCGTAGTCGAGAGAATTTTCTAGACCGGAGGCTCCAGGAGATGAACCGACGGATCGAAGAACTCTGCCACACTCCCTCCGCTTATGGTGAGGATATTTATACTGACCCTCCCTTTTCTCAAATGATCATGCAGGAACCGATCCTGCCAAACTTCAAACTCCCCTAATTTGAAAGCTACGACGGGACTTCAGACCTGGTTGACCACCTGGAGGCCTTCCGGATGATGATGCTGCTTCATGGCGCACCCGACACCATTCTATGCCGAGCCTTCCCATCCACCTTGAAGGGAGCAGCGAGAAACTGATACTCGATGCTGAAGTCGGGTACCATCTTATCCTTCGATCAGATGAGCCACCAATTTGTGACCCATTTTATCAGCAGTCGGCACCCCCGAAAGGGTTCGGAGTCCATTATCAACATCAAGCAGAGGGAGGGGGAGTCCATTTGGACCTACATCAACCGTTTCAATGTCATCGTGCTGGAGGTCCAGAATCTGGATCAGTCGGTAGCGATGGCCGCTCTAAAGGGCGGCCTTCAGAAGAATGACCTTTTGTTCTCCCTGAAGAAAAAGTATCCCAGGGATTTTGCTGACCGATTGGCTCGAGCTGAAGGGTACGCCCGAGCGGAAGAAGCCTTTAAAATTTAGGATGAGGAGACCGCAAGAGAGCGATAGGTGGGAGACTTGAGTAAGCCCGCAGTCGAAAAAGGGCCGAGAGAAGCTCGGCCACGTTCTCAAACTCCTTCCGGGCACAAGCATGTCCAGACTCCTCTCCGGGTACGCAGGTAGGGAAGCCCAGATCGCCGGGCTCGACGAGGTTCTCTCCCAGGAAGATTTTGCAACTATGCCCCCCTCAATGCATCGAAAACCCAGGTGCTGATGGAGGTCAAAGAGCAGCTCCCTAGGCCAGAGAGGATGCGCACGCACCCCGGGAAGCGCAATCCAAACAAGTTCTGCCTCTAACATTGTGACCACGGCCACGACACGGAGGAATGCATCCAGCTTCGAGATGAGATCGAGGAGCTCATTCGATGAGGTCGGCTCGATAGATTCATTCGACACCGACCTGAGGGTAGAGAAGATCGGCCAAGGGCCCTGCCGCAGCCTGAGCCGCCAAAGAGGGAAGAGCAGCCTGGAGATCGGCCTCCAATCGGGATCATCAACTCCGTCATCGGAGGACCTCAAGGGGGAGCAGACCTTCCACGACCATGGGACTTGAAAAACCTGTAAATGTATTACTAACGACTTTGCTTTGAATCAAAATTCCTTTCGACTTTGCATATCTTTCCCTTTTGGCATGGACTTGTTACGACTGGGGATAACCCCTTCAAACAATCAAAACAAGGTCATGTTAGGAATAGGGAGAGAACCTCATCCTAATATGAGCAAAATGAAAGTCTGATTATTTCAAGATCGGATCGGGGGAGAGGCCCATGTAACGGCCCTTATGTGCCCCCACAACCATGTTAGGAACAAGAGGAGAACCTCGTCCTAACATGAGCCAAGTCAAAGGCCCGGTTCTTTTAGACCGGATGGGGGGAGAGGCCCTACAATGCCCTAATGTGCCCCCACAGCCATGTTAGAAATAGGAGGAGAACCTCATCCTAACATGAGCAAAGTCGAAGGCCCGGTTCCTCTTAGACCGGATGGGGGGAGAGGCCAAACAGCACCCATATGTGCCCCCACAGCCATGTTAGGAACAGGAGGAGAACCTCGTCCTAACATGAGCCAAGTCAAAGGCCCGATTCTTTTAGATCAGATGGGGAGAGAGGCCCTACAATGCCCTAATGTGCCCCCACAGTCATGTTAGAAACAGGAGGAGAACCTCCTCCTAACATGAGCAAAGTCGAAGACCCGATTCCTCTTAGATTGGATGGGGAGAGAGGCTAAACAACGCCCACATATGCCCCCACAGCCATGTTAGGGACAGGAGGAGAACCTCGCCCTAACATGAGCAAAGTCAAAGGCCCGATCACACTCAGACCGGGTGGGAGGAGAGGCCATACAGTGCCCATATGTGCCCCCAACAGTCCCGTTAGGAGCAGGGGAAGAACCTCATCGCGACGCTGACTAAGGTCCGACCGTTCGAGACCCGGCAAGAAAAAGAAAACTTTCACGACGACCCCTCTACGCCACTGCGACCCTCTACCCCAGCGAAAAATGGAGGCCGAACTACATTAAAAGTACAAGGGACCTCGTCTCTACGAAGAGGGAGGAAGAGAGAGTAAGATCTACGGTCACAAATGAAAGGCAAACCGACACGGCGATGACCAGGAACCTCCAAGCGACGTTGACGTCGAACCAAAAACTTGACAATGATGACCTAATACACAGATGAACAGGGAATCCTCGAACAACATCGACATCACGCGGGACAAAAATGAAAGAAGTCCGGCACACGACAGTTCAACGCGACATACGGGTAAGATGGCAAAGACCTTTTCATTTCATTAGCAAAATATGCGTTACAGAGCCTGGAAGCCTGAAGAAGAAAAATAACAAAATAACAACGACAGCGACAACGGCGACGACAAACGGACAAGCGACAAAAGAAGACACTTAGAGGAACAAAGGACAAAAAAAGCCCTAAGGGAGCCCGACTTCCTCCGACCTCGAACTTTCGGCTTCGACCGTTGCCAGGGAGTGCCTTAAACTTTCGACTTCTGCTTTCAATTCCCTCTCTCTCATTAATATCTCCATGTATCTTCGATGAAATCACTGGCTTTCGTTCTCCACCTCTCGATGCCTTTTTCTCAGGACCTCGGATTCTACCTCCACATCCTTGATGGCCTGCTACTCGCATACCAGCTGGATCTTCAATTGCTGCAGCTCGGCCTTCCCCTCCCCAAGGGCGACAGATAGCTCTTCTGTGGTTCTTCTCAGGGATTGGAGTTCGCTGGAATCTCGAGCGGAAGCAAGCTGAGCCCCTCCAGTTAGCTGCCCTTGAAGGCGGGCAACTTCGTCGGTCGCCATCCTGAGCCTCCCTTTGTATTCGTCCACCTGCTTGCGCCAGCCGGCCCGGTATGCATCATAGCTCACCTCGGCATCCTGGAGCTATTGCTGGAGGTCAGAGACCTTCTTCGACCATTCCTGATCGCTGTCGGTCCGAGTCAAAAGTCAGGATGAGCTTCCTTCCAACTGGCTAATCCTCTCCTGTGCAGCCGACAGCTCCACTCGGAGGGAACTGATCTTGGCAGCTTGAGCCCAAAATCGATCACTGGCGTGCTTCCTGTGCTCCTCGAGCTCCCTCTCGAAGTTTGCCTTTCTCCGACTGTACTCCATGATCCCCTTCACGTGGAGGTTTCGGAAGCGGGTGGCCTCCGCGGTGGCTTCAGAGTGACCCTCCCTCAACCTGCGGAGCTCGCCTTCCATCTTCTTCGACCTTTTCATCAAATGAAGAACTTCCTTCTTCAGGCACTGGATCGTGGACTTCAGCGGAGTCCCCTGGGGCAAGGGAAGCACGTCGGCAGGACACTGCCATCAAGAGACAAAAGCATCAAGATGCGTCTCATTGCAGAAAGAAAAACAAAAAGGGGGAGGAAGGAAGAGTGGAGAAGAGTGGAAAAGGCATCCACAAGGAGAAACTCAACTTTATTGATTGAATGTTTCTTAAAGACAAAAAGAAAAAAAAATTACAGTAAAAGAAAAATACAAGGTCAGAGGTCTTAGACCTCTGCAGTAGGAGTTGGGGAGCTCGGTGTCCCTGGAAGGGGGGCTGCGGCAGCAATAACAGCGGGAGAGGGACCGGCCTCATCTTCAGACTCCTCGCCCAAGAAGCTGAGATCGAGCTCGAGAAATTTCTTGGCCACCTTCTCCTAGCAGAGCTCGAATCCCTTGATGAATGCCTCTTGGCTGAACCTGATGTTCAGATCTCTCATCTCCGTAGAGGCCTTGAACTCCTCAACCGCAAGAACCCTGGCCTCCAAGACCAGGATCGGGATCTGCTCCACCAAATTTGCGACCTCGACCTCTGCCTTCCTCACCGTCTCCTCCGAGATCTGCTTCTCTTCCTCCCGGACTTGCTTTTCTTTCTCCAGGGCCTCTTGGAGGGTAACTACTTCAGCGGCCTTTTCTTTGAGGCGAGCGACTTCAGCCCAACGACGGTCCTCCGCCTGGATGGCATCCCTCCTCGCCCGGTTCATTGCCTCGATATTGGCAAGGAGCTGGTGCCCAATCTGCAAGGGTGGCTAGGAGATCAGAACAAGGGTCGAAAAGCTAATTAAATGAAGATTTGTTTACCTCGAGAAAGGATCCTAGGGAGTCCCAAACTCGCTGCTTAGGATCGGCGCGATCAATCCTCTCGACAACTTCGGACAGAATGCAGCCGTCGATCAACCGCTTGATCAAGTCCCTATCATTGAAGGGATTCTCTGGCTCTTCTTCAGAACCGTGGGATTCTTCGATGGTGACCCGACGGCCACTTATCCTGCGGGCCACCAACTTCCTTCTCCTCCCCCTCTCGACCCCGGGCGCCTCCACGAGATGGACCCCCAAAATGGGAACCTCAGTGGGGGGACTCCTAGAAGAAGCCTGGGGAGCCAGAGGTTCGGCATCCGAAGGGACTTCGACTGCGAAGGCCACCTAGGCAGGTGCGACCGAGCTCGTCTCCTCTGTTCTGGCCTTCTTTGCTGATCCGAAGGCTGCGGCGCCTTTTCTTTTGTGGGCCTTGAGGCCCCTGGCGAGCATCCGTGCTGCTTCGGCGTCCATTCTTAAAAAAAAAAATCAATCAAAAATTGGTGATGGGGTGAAAAAGGAAGAAGTGACACGCAAAAAAAAAAAAAAAAAAAAAAAAAGAGAAAGAAGAAAAGAAGAGAAAAAGAAGAAGGACGGGAGAAAAGAAGAGGAAAGAAAAGATGAAATACTCGCAGGATCCTGGGGACTCAAGCCGATATTGAACAAAAACTGTTCCTTCAGAAGGCTGGGAAGGGAAGGAGCGGAATAGCCAAGAAGCTTCCGGGCGGCTTGAAGGTCGTCCTCCCTCAGGCTGGGGGCCCGGCGGACAGAGTCCCTCAGAGAGCCCCAAGGGGGCAAGCCCAACCTCAAAGTCGGGCAGTGGACGAAGAGGTACTTCCCCTTCCAGTTGTGGATTGAAGAGGGAGCACCTTTCAGCAACCCCTTCTTGCCAAACTGGGGGGAGAAATACCACCAGTCCTTTACCGAGGGATGACGCTTGAAGGTGTAGAAATGCCTAAACAAAGAGAGGGATGGCTGAACCTTGACTACGTGGCAAAGGGAGAGAAACCCTATCAAAAACCTAAAGGAATTCGACGCCACTGAAGCTAAAGAAATATCCAAGAAATGGAAGAGGGCGACAATGAAAGGCGAAAGCGGAAGTCGGAGTCCGGTACGGAAGGCCTCCTGATACAGGCAGAAACGATCGGGTGGGGGAGTGCTAGCCCGATCGGAGGGACCAGAAAGCTCCAGATCATACTCCAGAGGAACTCCATACTGAACCCTTATCAGTAGGAGTTCATCCGGAGTCAGAGAGCAGGGAATGGCACCCGACGCAAAAATCGGGCGAAGCCCAGCCCCAGATGTGGGTTCGTCTACAGTGCGGGGGTCCTGGGGGGCTGAGGCGGACGAACTCCCGGAACCGCTAGAGACAGAGGTGCCGGAAGATATTTCAAATGAGGACCCTAAAAATCTCAGAGAAATCAGGCAGAACAAGAGGCGAAAGGTTTGCGGGGAACCAAACCAAAGGAGGGTGATAGGAGAAAGATGGAGGAAAAGGGGCACCCGAATGGCAAGAAGGGGAACAAAGTTTCGGGACTAACCTAAGTCACTCCGAAGGGTGCAGAAGGTGCGAGGACAGGGATGACTCGAAGGACGCCTAGGGCCAAGGTAGACGCCAAGGAGGGTCAGGGCTCTCGAAGAAAAGGCGGGCACCGATAGAACTTTTAGGTGGAATAGGGCCCCTAAAGGCGGAAGGGCGGGTTTAAATAGACCCTGGGATCCAACGCCATAATGATCGCGAATCCCCCCAGGCTGACCCACGCTCGCCACGTGTCTCACTCACCGCGACAGGCGGCTAAAAGTGGCTGACAGCTAACAGAGCCATTACTGCATCGTACCTGGGCCAACATACCAGCGAGAATTTCGAAAGGTCCCTTCGAATCGCCCCGATTCGAAAAGACTCCAGCACGTGCGCATTTAATGCCAAAATATCTGAGGGCGATCGTGCACAGAATTCAAGGGGACAACTTCGGCTGCAAAAATTTCTCTGTACTTCATTCAAAATTCGAACTCGAAAGTAGGGAGACTGGTGTTGGGTATAAAATACCTCCTAGCCGAAGTTCGTGATAGGGGCGACCCTCCGGGGATTCTACTGACGTCAGACCTCCGACGACACCTCACCGAACCTCTCTGGCGGTCGAGCCTCCGCAACATTCCCAAGTTCTGCCAACGGATGAACCCCCACCAACGTCGACCTGACTCACCACGACGGGCGGATTCCACCCAAGTTCGGCGGTGGTCGACCGGCCGTAGGAAGACTTCGTCCGGACTCCTACGGGAGCCGGACTCCATCCCCGACCTCAACTGCTGGAAGGCTTCGCCCGGACTCCTACGGGAGCCGGGCTCCATCCTCGACCTCAACAGCTGGAAGGCCTCGCCCGGACTCCTACGGGAGCCAGGCTTCGTCCCCGACCTCAACTGCTGGAAGGCTTCGCCCAGACTCCTACGGGAGCCGGGCTCCGTCCCCGACCTCAACTGCTGGTAAACTTCGTTCGGACTCCTACGAGAGTCGGACTTCGCCCCCAACTCCAATTGCAGGAAGACTCAACCCGGACTCCTACGGGAGCCGGACCTCATCCCCGACTCCGGCTGCAGGCAGACTTCGTCCGGACTCCTACGGGAGCCAGACCCCACCCACGACTTCACCTGCAGACTTCGCCCGGACTCCTATGGGAGCCGGGCTCCGCCCACGACTTCACTTACAGGTAAACTTCGTCCGGACTCCTACGGGAGCCGAACTTCACCCACAACTCCAATTGTAGGTAGACTTCGTCCGGACTCCTACGGGAGCCAGAATTCGCCCCCAACTCCAATTGTAGGAAGACTCAACCCGGACTCCTACGGGAGCCGGACCTCATCCCCGACTCCGGCTACAGGCAGACTTCGTCCGGACTCCTAAGGGAGCCAGACTTCTCCCCTGACTTTAATTGCAGGTAGACTTCGCCCGGACTCCTACGGAAGCTGGACTTCGCCCACTACTTCATTTGCAGACTTCGCCCGGACTCCTACGGGAGCCGGGCTCTGCCCATGACTTCACTTACAGGTAAACTTCATCTGGACTCCTACGGGAGCCGAACTTCACCCATAACTCCAATTGCAGGTAGACTTCGTCCGGACTCCTACGGGAGCCAGACTTCGCCCACAACTCCAATTGCAGGTAGACTTCGTCCGGACTCCTACGGGAGCTGGACTTCGCCCCCAACTTCAATTGCAGGAAGACTCAGCCCAGACTCCTACGGGAGCCGGACCTCATCCCCGACTCTGGCTACAGGCAGACTTCATCCAAACTCCTACGGGAGCCGGACCCCGCCCACGACTTCACCTGCAGACTTCGCCCGGACTCCTACGGGAGCCAGGCTCCACCCACGATTTCACTTACAGGTAAACTTCATCCAGACTCCTACAGGAGCCGAACTTCACCCACAACTCTAATTGCAGGTAGACTTCGTCCGAACTCCTACGGGAGCCAGACTTCGCCTCCAACTCTAATTGCAGGAAGACTCAGCCCAGACTCCTACGGGAGCTGAATCTCATCCCCGACTTCGACTGAAGGAAGACTTCGTTCGGACTCCTACGAGAGCTGAATTTCGAGCTCCTCTCAGACGGATAACTAGCCACCTCTCTCCGCCAGACACTCCAGCCGGACTTCGACTGACAGGCCTGGACCCTCTAACAGGCCACAGCAACGGCCACGACTCAACTCCACTTCCTGCGATGGATTTCGTGCGGCTCCATCACTCCCTGGCGGGCCGCAGTAACGGCCACGACTCTGCTCCACTTCCTGTGATGGATTCTGCACGGCTCCATCACTCCCTGGTAGACCACAATAATGGCCACGATCCTACTCCACTTCCTGTGACGGATACCGCACGATTCCTCCATCCTCTGGCAAGTCGCGACAACGGACGCCGCTCCACTCCCCACGACAGACTCCACGTGGCATGTCCCGGTGATAGCCAGGATTCCACTCCACTACTCTTCGCAACAAACTCCTCCTAACCATGGGCAGCCCACTACCAGACGGTTACAAACATCGCTATCAGTCTGTTGCTCCCTCCGCCTATAAAAAGGGGACCTCAGATACGTTATTCTCTAAGCTCTCATTTTGTACCTAGAAACTCTGCTAAAACTTTCATTCGAGCACTCCATTCTTGTTGAGGCAGAGAACTGACTTGAGCATCGGAGGGTCTTGCCGGAGCAACCCCACCTCCGATTTAGACTTCTTTTGTAGGTCCCGGCGGCGACCGCGACTCCCTCGACTCCAGCTTCTCCGACGCAGGTGGATTTTTGCACCAACAATAGCTATATCAAGTGTAGGTTGTTATGTGCCATATGGATTGGTTGTCTTCTTAATCAAGGAGTGTGGAGACACTGGTATGGCATGCAAGTGAGAAGTAAGAGTACGTCTCATTGAATATGACCAACTATGGAGCACTCTACTATCAAGAGTTACTCTAAAGGGATATGGATATAAGTATCTCTCCGATCTAAAATCATCATAGTGACTTACAAGTAATTTACTGTGCTTTGATACCAGACTATCTGAATTTTTAATTCAAGATCGAAAGATTTTTAGATATAGTCAAGCAGTTATGAAGTCAGTGCATAAGTCAAGATGGGATTGACCACTCCAAGATATTGGAAAGAATACTTTGTGTTTCAATTTAGTAAGATCTAGGCCAGGGCAATCTTTTTGAGGAGTCATAGAATTTATTAGGTTGAAATACATAATGGATGTACTGTTAAGAGTTGATAGTTTAAAATCTATGTCAGCCTAAGCATCAAGGGTCAAGGAGATGAATTATACGATAACCATATACTAGTAGATTTTGGATGTTGCTTTACATACATTCGACCTATCCGGATATCGGATACCATTGCTAGATGGTCACTTCGATTATTATAAAAATTTATTTCTATGCTACCAACTTAGGTTCAAACCTATGGAGTCATACACATTAGAAGTTTCTCTCCGATCAATTGGCAGATCGACGATAGAGAATAGTCCAAGGATAAAATCATCAATACGATTGATGATTAACCCTGTGCAATAGTTGCAATAATATTATTCACTAAGTGTTAGTAAAATTTAAAAAAATTAGTCAATAATTAAATTATTAATTAGCTTAATTTGATTGAATATTAAAATTTAGATCAAATCTAATTGAATTAGATTCAATTTGATCGAACCCGATTAGGTTATGGGATGACCTAATCGCTAAGAAAGAATTAGCTCTAATTTGATCAGGACTTGGGTTCAATCTATTCCTAATTAGATTAAAATTTTAGATATCTAATTAGATTAAGCTAACTCATCTTTACTTAGATCTAAACTAATTAGGTTTGGATGAAACCTAATTAAGAAGCAAATAACCAAAACCCTAGAGTCCAAATTAGTTGGACTTTCTCCTTTGCACCATATCTCTTCTCCATGCCATTTCTCATCACACAAAATGAGTTTGTGCATGGGAAAAACTCCAGCAAGAGCCCCTAATTGTCACCCACCATGGATAAAGAAGAGTTGGTTTCAATTTGAATTCAAAAAGGTTTGAATTCAAAGTCCTAATCCCTATCCTATTCAAACCACCCGCCGGCCACCTTGCAAAGGACTCTTTTTGTGGGACAAAAGGAGAGTGCTCCTGATGTTTTTTCCATGCCCCACACCTCTTATGCAGCCATTCTTAGGAAGGATTTGGGTGAGGATCAAATTTGGTAGAGTTTGGTTTCAAAATTATTTTGAATTCAAACTTAATTTGATCCATATCCAACCTCTTCACCTTGTATTCGGCAACCATAAAAGTTATGATCTTTTGTGTGCCGATAATTCTTCTCAGATTTTTCATCATGAGAGGGCTGAGAAAGAGAGGAGCCGAACCTCTCTTAGGGGTGTGAGGTTTGGGGCGGGCTTCTATCTCCTTGGCATGAGCATTGGAGGAGATCCAACTCTTTGCATGAGAGATCTAGAATAGTTCTAGGATTTCTGGATGAGGAAAAAACTAAAGAGAAGAGAGTCTTTATCTAATTTTTCTCCACCATCCAGCAATCCCTACTAATCCATCTTTGATATTAGAAGGATTTGAGTTGATCAAAGAAGGAGATCAAATCAGATCTACCATCAGAAGCAGTCTACGCAAGCTAGCACTCCCGCGGAAGGCTGGTTGGTCGAGGGCTTCATGTGGATGATCCATAGAGGTCGGACACTTTGTGCAGCTGTGAGCAACTAACAGAGCTTCAGATCCATAAGTTTCAGTTGTGGTGTTCTTCTACCCGCACTCAAGTATAGGGTTTGGAACCCTAGTAGCTGTAGATATGATCTATTACTTGTGCTGATTTTTTCACATGCTTGCTGATTTTAAATTCAAATTTTTTATATATACTATGTCATATCATAGATCTTTCTGTAGGTATTTTAAGATCTGATCTTATGCATGTATTTATAGATTAAAATATTTAATCTATCTTTATTCTGTTATAAAATTTTTGAAATGCATGCATGAAATCCTGCGCTTTTCGAATACTCAGGTCTTATCAAAAGTTCAAGCACATCGAGTAGTGATTTCACATTATATACAACTATCTCGAGAAAAAATATATCGAGATGTGAAGAGTAGACTCCATGGATAATGTGGTAGACCCACTAATGAAGCAATTGAGCCAAGAAGTCTGAAGTCTACCTTGAGAAGAGGGGACTTAAATACATGATCAATTGACTTTAGATCAAGTGAAAGATTGTTAAATGTATGATCTGAAAAGTTAATTATTGACTGACATATTATATTAATTCTAGAATATATTTTTATATTTAATTTATTAAAATTAATAAAATAAATATTTTTTTTATCCATTTATGTGTAATGTGTCTGTGAATCATCCAAAAAATTCATGGACAATGACACATATCCTTGAGAATTAAAAATTTGAGATATGTATCATTATAGATTAACTTTTAAATTACTTTCGATCATTGAATCATCATGGAGATGGTGATTGATCCATCAAGATCGATGCATAAATTGCTTTTCTTTCAGATACACGAGTCTCGAGTTTACAATATAGAGATACCGGAGCGAGAGTATAAGTGATTGTTAGAGAACAACGATACTATGCGTGATCAAGAATGAGAAGTCACTTGAATGTCTACTCACTTGTCAGTGACTATCTCAATGTTGTAGTTGTGTGAGTAGTTCTTTGACCTACGGTATCTCGATTGCTCATAGTGGAGTTGTCATAGTTTGACAATACATAAATATGGTTTCTTACTATTTGGAGCTTTGCAATATTCGTTGACTACAGTAGGTTCATTGTAGGAATAGGGTGTGCACTTGTAGAGGATCTATCAGCTTTAGTAGTTAAGGAGTAGTCTTATGCGATCTAAGAGACTGAGTCTTTAAGTTTGTGGTCACAGCAACATGATAATGAAAAGAAATTTTTATAGTATTCATGATTGAACTCAAGCTAATTAAGTCTATCATATGACGAATACTGTTGGGTTGAGTTGGAGTCGTTCCAGCCCATCGAAAGGAGTTTTGATGATGCTGTGATGGAGATCATGGTATGTCTCACTATCAGATAGAATAGAATCTGAGGGGTCATACACAAAAAGAGCTCGATCTGATCAAGAGCTTGGATCATAATCAAATTATCAATTGGATTGATAATTTGGATCAATTTGTAAAAGTTGTAAATTTAGCAATTGCTAATGTTAGCATGAGGGACTTAATTGCAAGTGTTACAATACAATTGGGTCTAATTAATTTATGGATCAAGTATTAATTAATTTAAATCAGATTTAATTTAACTAAACTTAAATTAATTTAAAGCTAATTAAGTTTAATTATCTAAATTGGATTTGGATTTGGATTTTAATTAAATTAGGATTGATAGTCTTTTCGAATTTGATTCGAATCGGATTCGAATTAGATTCGAATTGAATCCAAATTGAAACTAAATTAAAATTGGTTGCTTGGACCCATGATAGATTGGGTTTCTCTCTCTATTTGGTTGGCCAAGAGGAGAGAGGGGTGCTGAAAGTCATGCCCCCTCTCTTCATGCATGAGAAAGGGATAGGTGGCGCAAGTTGGTGCCTCCCCCTTCTGGTTTTGACTCTCTTGCTGATAAGAATTAATTCAAACTAATTCAAACTTGAATTTTAATTAGTTAGAATTAAATCTTATCAAATTTTGGGTGTTGGAATTGGTTTTGTGCGACAAAATAAAAGAAGGGAGATTGGCATGCGTGGAGTATTCCTATGTGAGATCCCTTGCTGCAAGTTCCATTTCCATGCCATCCTCCCTTCTTCATCTTCACGTCCCACTTCCTTCTCAGATTAGATCAAACAGAGACTTTAGAGAGAGAGAAAGAGAAGAAGAGAAGTTCTTTCTTTTCTTCTTGACGTCCTATTCAGATCCCTTTCAAATCTATGTGAAGGGTTCATGCTGCAGCCTTCTTTTTCGAGTTCTAAAAGAAGAGTTGAGATCCAAGACGAGAAACAAGGCTTGCAAGGAAGCTAGCACTCCGAGGGCCTTGGTGTTTCGATCAACGATCTGCTCTGTGTGGATACTAGTAGAGATCAGACATGTACGTGGCTCCGACAGAAACCCCAGGCATCCATCAGATTCGATCTAAGTAAGAAGAAGGATAGCGATTCAAATAATTGATCTTCCTTCTCTGAATTTTTTGATTTTATATCTACTCTTTTAATTTACTTCAGTATGTTATAGGATCCATAGGTGATTTATGATTTAGATCTGCATGCTCCATATGAAAAATATTTTTATATATGCTTCCACTAGGTTAAAGTAACCTGAAAAAAAAATTCAGCATGCCCTAATCACCTAGAACTTCAACTTGCATCTGGCCTCTACAGGCAACCGGAATAATCTAAGATGCTCCTCTTGATCTTGATCTTTTTTCTCCAAGAAAAATCAACATGAAACTTTAAATCTAAAGGAGAAAGAGAGAACACCTTTCTCCCTGAGCATAAGGATGGAATGCCCAACCCTTGGGTGTGTGGAAGAAGGTGGATGCCCAAGTTCTTTGGGTGTGATGCATGAGGGAGAGAGAAAGGTGCATGAGATAGGGAAAGGAGGTGCAGGCTTTGGTTCTCCAGATCAGGATTTTGAGATCTCATCTCAAGGGGTTTATATAGAACCAAAAGGACTCTTAAAAGATTTCAAACTATGACTCATTCAATGCCTTAACCCAGAAGGACTCTTGATTCCCTGCCAAACTTGGCTTGCTCATTAATTGGATGCCACCCCTCCCTCTTTTCTCATGCATAAAATCAGATGGGGCGTGCGTCCCATCTCTCCTCTCCTTTCTTCATAAGCAAGATAAGGGTGCGCCAACTATTGGTGCCCCTTGAACCTTATCCATATAGGGCATTAGCCCCTTTATTCCATGCCTAAAAAATTTGATGAGGACCCAACTCTTAGCACCCCTCATGCATACATTTAACTTGGTCCAATCCCTATCCAATAGGGATTCCAAGTCTTAAGAGGAATTTGATTTAATCATGTGCTAGCATGGTATTCTTAAACCCAATAGGATTTCATAAATCCTAATTCAGTTGAAACTATATAAGCCTAATTGCATAATCCTAGATCAATTTTTTTTTTGTATGATCCTGTAGATTCAATTCTGTCTGATAGTGAGATATATTATGATCCTCATCAATAATATCATTGAAACTCCTTTCAATGGATTGAAATACTTCCAATTCAGCCAAATAAGAATCATTGATCATTATTGTGAATATCTGAGGTATCGCAAGTCAAAAAACTACTCACACCACTACAGCATCGAGTAAGTCATTGATGAGTAGGTAGATATCTAAGTGACTACTCGTATTAGTCACGTTTGATACTCTTGTTCTCTAACAACCACCTATACTTTTGTTTCAGTGTCTCCACATCGTAGACTCGAGACTCATCAATTCTAAAAAAAAGCGATCCATGCATTAATCTATCTGAATCAATCACCATCTCCGTAATGATCCACTGATCGAGAGCAATTTATGAATTAACCATTAATGATACATGCCTCAAATTTTTAACCCTTGAGAATATATATCATTATATTATTAATTCATTAGACGATTCATAGACACATTGCACAATATGAATAGAAAGACAACCTAATTTTATTTCATTAATAAGTCAAAATTATAAATTTGCCCATAAAAAATTTTACATGTGTCAGTCTAATTGGCTTCTAGGACATACATCTAACAATCTCTCATTTTTACTAAAATCAATTGGCTCCAAATCTAAGTCCCATCTTCTCAAGGTGGACTTCGATCTTTTGCTAGCTCAGCTGCTTAGTCAGTGGGTTAGCCACGTTGTCCATAGAGTCAACTCTCTATATCTCGATATATTTCTTTTCGAGATAATCACGGATGAGGTAGAATCATTGCTTTATATGCGTGAACTTCTGATGAAATCTTGGCTCTTTAGCAAAAATTATGGCACTGTTGTTGTCACAATAGAGTGGAATGGTATCTAATAGCATCACACTCAGCTCCGTAATAAACTTTTTGAACCAGAATGCCTCCTTAGTAGCTTCCAAAGTGGCGATGTACTTAGCTTCTATGGTGGAGTCTGTTATAATAGGCTGCTTGGAATTTTTCCAACTAAGAGCACCATGTTGCATAAGAAAATACTACATGATATCGACTTTCGATCATCAATATCAAACATAAAGTCTGAATCTGCATCCTTAACTCTCCTTTTTCAAATATCAAGAACATATCCTTAGTCCTTCTCAAATATTTAAGGATATATTTTACAACTATCTAGTGTTCTTCACTTGAATTAGATCGATATCTACTTGTGATACTCACAGCATGAGCTATATCAAGTCATGTATATAGCATAGCATATATGAGGTTGCCTATAGCCGATGCATAAGGGATCTTTCTCATACATTCTATATTTTTCGATGTGTTGGGGCACATCTTCTTTGAGAGATGAATTTCATGCTCGAAGGCCACAAGTTTCCTCATGAGATTTTTCATGCCAAACCTGTTCGGCACCTCCTCAATATACATTTTTTGTGAAAGACCTAGCATCCTTTTAGATCTATCTCTATAGATCCTAATCCCCAAAATATAGGTGCTTCCCCAAGGTCTTTCATGGAGAATTTCTTAGACAACCACAACTTGACTAAGATCAACATGAAAATATCATTCTCAATCAGCAGGATGTCATCTACGTACAGTATAAAAAAAGTCATAGCACTCCCACTGATCTTGTTGAACACACATGGTTCTTCCTCGTTCTTGATGAAACCAAATGATTTGATTACATCATTAAAATGAGTATTTCAACTCTAAGATGCTTGCTTAAGTCCACAAATGGATCTTTATAGTTTGTAGACTTTGTGATCTCATCATTGAAAGTGAAATTCAATGGTTGCTCCATATAGATATCTTTCTCAAGATATCTATTTAGGAAAGTAATTGTCACAACGATTTGCCATATCTCATAATCGTGATATACTGCAATCGTAAGCAATGTTTAAATAGATTTTAGCATAGCCACTGGCAAAAAGATATCATGATAGTTAATACTTTCGCGTTGACTATAACCTTTAGCCACAAGCTTTACTTTAAAGGTCTCTACCTTTCCATCTGAATCAATCTTTCTCTTGTAGATCCACTTACACCTAATAGTACTATACCTTCTGATGGATCCACTAAGATCTAGACTTTATTTGAGTACATTAAGTCAATCTCTGACTTCATAGCCTCTAATTATTTCTCAGAGTCGATATCTGATATCACCTAGCTATAGGTCTTGGGTTATCTCCATGTGCCCTATTTTTCATAAAAAATATTTTCTCTACATCCTTTATGATGATACCTAAGTATCTTTTAGGAGGATGAAAATTTTCATTAGATCTATGAGGTGGAGGAGGAGATCCGTGTATTGGCTCAGCTTGAATGGATTCTATAGGTTCTGAGACTTATTGCTCTTCAAAGACTTTCTCTTCGAACCCAATCCGTCTCCCACTACCTCTATCTTGAATGAATTATTTTTTAAAAAAAATGGCATGTCGATTCATAATCATATTGTGATCCTCTAAAAGATAGAAATAATATCTTAAAGACTTCTTAGGATACCCTATAAAATGAGTTCTCAAAGATCTGGCCTTTAACTTGTTCGCCTATAATCTTTTGACATGGACTAGACATCCTTAAATTCTAAGATGATCCAGACTCGATTACTTATCATGATATATCTCATACGGTATGATAGGAATGATTTTAGAGAAAACTCTATTCAATAGATAATTAGCTATAAGTAAACTATGATCCTAAAGAAATAAAAGAAGGTTAGCGAAGTTCATCATAGTCCGAACCATAGCTAATAAGGTTAGATTTCTCCGTTCTAAAATTTTATTGAGTTGAGACATTCCAGATGGAGTCCATTATGAGACTATGCTATATTTCTTGAGATAATTTAAAAATTTTCTACTAAGGTATTCGTCTTATCGATCTGATCGAAGAGCATTAAGGAGTTTTCTAGTTTGCTTCTCTGCTTTATTTCTAAATTCTTTGAATTTTTTAAAAGCTTCAGATTTATATTTTATTAAATACACATCTATACCATAAATAATCATCAATAAAGATGATGAAGTAGAAATAATCTCTTCTAACTGACCATCGAATAGACTGCACGTATCAGTATGTACTAAGATAAGTATCTCAGTAGTCCTTTCTCCTTATCCCACAAAGGATAGCTTCATCATTTTTTCTTCAAGACAGGATTCATAGATCAGATATCACTCAGTAGCCAATAGGCCTAAAAGCCCATCTTTCTCTAGTCTGCTAATTCTTTCTTCTCTTATATGGCCTAACCTAAGGTGCCACATATACTTTAGATTAATTTCATCTCTAGATCTTTTAGATCCTATGACATTCACTTCTTGCTTGGTTACATTCACAAATACATCAATATGTAAATGATAGAGAGTGTTAATTAAGAAACCACATCAAACTATTTTATTTTCTAAATAAATGGTACAGTAGTTCTTATAAAAATTAATTACATAGTTATGCTGTGCCAGAGAAGAAATAGAAATCAAATTTCTGCTAGCAGCAGGTACATAGTAACAATCCTTAAGAATTAAACTAAAGCTAGATGGTAGTCACAGAGTATAGGTCCCCACAACCATGCAGCAACTCTTGCTCCATTTCTAACTCGTAGGGTCATTTCTCCTTTCCTCAGCCTTCTACTTTTCTCAAGATCCTATATAGAAGTGCATAAATGAGCACTAAAATCAGAGTCTATAATCGAATTAGAAGTAAAAAAAATGGTAAGGTTAGTTTCAATAACGAGCAGATTTGACATACCTTCGGAAGGTGTGCCATTCTTCTTGTTCTTCAGACTTGTCAGGTAAGTAGGATGTTCCTCTTTTGGTGGCCGTCAGCATTGCAGTGGAAATATATTTTTTTATCTGTAGCCTTTTTGGGAGCTTCCTTCTTAGGCTTATTTTGAGTCTTTTGTTTCTTTACGGATTTCTTCTTCTTCCCAATAGGCTTTCTCTTGAAAGATGACATCCATTTCATAGCAAGAGCAGTGCCCCTTGAACTCTTTAAGGTTTCTTCAATGGTTACCAGCATATTTAACAACTCAGCCTTGATGCAATGAATTTTATTGATATGATAGTTTATAATAAACTATGCATATGAATCAGTAAGGGACTACAAAATCAAATCTATCTGCAATTCCTTATCCATGGATATGTTGAGCTTCTCAAGCTCCTCCAAGTCTTTGATCATTGTTAGACAATGATCATAGACAGACTGTCCATCATGCATCTCCATCTTGAAGAGTCTCTTGGATACTTCGTAGTGAACTGTGTGGCTCTGTTCACCATATAACTCTTGTAGATGAGTCAGTATGCCCTTGGTAGTTTTCATGTTCTAGTGTTGGCATTGAAGCTTATTGGACATGGATGCCAGCACATACCACCGAACCTTGTTGTCATCATCCAACTGCTTTTCATGGGATGCCCTTTGATCAGGTGTCGGATGAGTTGGCAAAAAGGAAATATTCTGGTCTAGCATATAGCTTGACTTTTTAAAACTCAAGACTATTTTCAAGTTCTGGAGTCAATCTTTAAAATTAGGTCCAGTCAAGCAATTGGTCTCAAGGATACAAACAAGTGGGTTGGAAGCAGATATTTTCCACAGAGAGAAGAAGATTCTAATTAGACTTTATATTTGACTTATTTTAGTTTATTTTAAAAATTTTATTTTAAAAATAAACTTGACTCCCATTATTTTCTCAAATCTCCTCCACTCCTCGGATGGAGAAATAAAAACCTCCGCGATTAAGATTTCAAGTGGGTACTATAGTTTCATCGATTAGCACACCATCTCACTTAATAGTTATTGATGATGTGTCAATCAATAAGTGGACAACTCTTATCTAATACTTTTTAAGTAAATTACAGTGATCATTGATCTTTAAGTCCTAAAACCTCATCTAACAGTTATTAGCCTTATTTCTTAGTTAAGTCAAATCCATCATTCTTACGAAAGTGAAGTCATCATTGAAATTCTCACCTGACAATTATTGGATCCAATCCCATCTCCACCCTGCAGTATCTTATGCTAATATAATGTTTGTATTTTTTTGATGTAATTGAACCACTGTATCCAGCCAAGAACAATCAACACCAGAAAGGACCTACACATCTACAACGATGGAAGATTGCTCGACTTAATATCTATGAAAAGATTTAATTTAGGTTTTCTTTAGGTTTTAATTAATCTTTAAGTTCTGAAACCTCATCTGACAGTTATTGGCCTCATTCCTTAGTTAAGTTAAACCCATCATTCTTATGAAAGTGAAGTCATCATTAGGATCCTCACTTAATAGTTATTGAGTCCAACTCCATCTCCACCCTGTAGCATCTTATGCTAATAAAGTATTTGCATCTTTCCGATGCAATTGAATCACTGTATCCAGTCGAGAATAATCAACGCCAGGAAGGGATCGCACATCTACAATGATGGAAGATCGCTTGACTTAATATCTATGAGAAGATTTAATTTAGATCTTCCTTAAGTTTTAATTATTTATTTACATCACATGTAAATTCATAATTATATTAGATCTACTTGAAAAATCCTATCTTGATTCATCAAGATCAAACTCATGGTACAATGCAAATATAGTGAACTCAACACTAAGCAGCTTAAAAAAAAATTGATCAACCAAATTAGCCAGATAAGTGAAGATTGGTGGGAAGCACCCTGTGCAAAAGTAATGGTCCTAATTAAGCAACCACCTTTCAAAGCACTTGCTGTAGACACTAAGAGGTCAACCTATTCTAAATCAGACTTGGCTTTTGGTTCTTCACCACAGATTGCGAGATTGCACCCATCTAAAGTGTATTCATGATACAACCCTATATCAAAGGTCGTAGTGATTCATTGCAATCACTAATATATCAATGAAAAATACACCATGATTATCTCATAATCAAAATAAAATCTAATTTTATTAAGTCCTTTTTTTTTCTCAAAAGATGACTTTTAATTAAGAGTCTCATCATTTATCATCTTAGGACAACCTTTCAACATAACTTACATTATGCCAAAGCAACCTTATGTAAGGATGATTTTTGACTAACCCAAAGCTTATTAATTAGATCTCTAATTTTGATTAAGGGTTCATCTCTTATCATCCTAGGATAATCTTTCAACATAACTTGCATTATGCCAGGGCAATCTTATATTAGGATGATCTTTAACTAATCTAAAGCTTATCAATTAGATCTCTAATTTTGATTAAAAATTTTTGATCTAAAATTTTAGATCTAATTAAAATTTCATATCTAAGCATAAAAATTAGAACTAATTATAAATAAAAAATTAGATCTAATCTAAATTTTAGTTTTAATTGAAAGTAGAAATTTTAGATCTAATTGAAAGCATAAATTTTAGATCTAATCTAAATGCATAAATTTCATATCTAATCTAAATTTTAGATCTAATCTTGATCTTAAGAGCATGATACTGAACCTGGGTCTGATATCAATTGAAGAAAAAATCACGGATATGCATACAAGATCAACAAAAATTCTAAAATAATGGAAGAGATCTAATCTAGCATGCATCTTCGAGATCACATCTCATAAGGCCAGATCTATCATGTCCTTAAGAACAAAAATATAAAAATAAATCAAACATGAAGATTAAATCTTCACCTTAGCATGGATAGATCTTCACCATGATTTGATGATCGTGGATATCTTCTTCTTAAGTTCTTTAAAAAATCACACATACATCCGGCCTCTATAGATATCTATGAGAATGATTTAGAATGCTCTTCTTGATCTTGATCTTGATCTTTCTTCTCCAATAAAAATCAGCATGCAACTTTGAATCTATGGGACAAAGAGAGAATACCTTTCTCTCTTGGCATAAGGATGGAATGCCCAACCCTTGGGCATGTGGAAGAAGGTGGATGCCCAAGTTCTTTGGGTGTGGGGCATGAGGGAGAGAGAGAGGAGGCATGAGGGAGAGGGGGTGTAGGCTTTGGTTCTTCATGTTAGGATTTTGAGATCTCATCTCAAGGGGTTTATATAGAACCAAAAAGACTCCTAAAAGATTTCAGACTATGACTCATTCAATACCTAAACCTAGAAGGACTCTTGGTTCTCTACAAAACTTGGATTGCTTATTAATTGGATGTCGCCCCTCCCTCTTTTCTCATGCACAAAATCAGATGGGGCGTGCACCTCATCTCTCCTCTCCTTTCTTCACACGCAAGACAAGGGTGCACCAGGTATTGGCACCCCTTGAACCTTATCCACATGGGGCATGAGCCCCTTTATTATTGAATTTTAAGTATTTTGCATGCAGATTTCAAAATTATTTTGAAAAATAAACAGCGGAAGACTGATTAAATCAGATTTAATCCTACGCATGCATAGATCTAAATCTTATACTATAGATCTAGTTCATATGATGATAAATAAGATTAAAAGTATTTGATTTTAGAGAATAAAAATAAATATGTGATCGAATTACATACCTAAATCACTAATCTCCTTCTTCAAATCCAAATCTTAGGATGTCTCAGGTTTTGGTATAGCCGCGCACGTGTCCAACTTCTACGGGTATCCACACAAGGCCTAATCTGATCAGAGGCTCTTTGATCTTTTCAGGATGCTAGCTTCCTTACAGAGATCACTATCTTGATGGTTGAAAAGGACCTTCTTCAATCTCTAAGACCATCTTAAAGAAGAAGAAGACTAGGAGGAAGAAGAAGCTATGAGAACCCTTTCTCTTTTTCCTTCTCTCTTCTCTCTAAAACCCAATGCCCAAGAGGAACCTATGCCCAAGATCATGCCCCAAGGAAGGTTTTCTAATCTAGTTATCACATCCCAAAGCCTCTTTATTTATAGATGGCATCCATGAGTTGGATAGGGTTTAGGTTTTGACAAGGTCAAACACCTTATCAAATTAGGACTCCTATTTTGATTCATAACCAAATTGATTTAATTCCAAATCAAATCAGATCTGAAAGGAGAGCAAGGGAGGATATGTGGAAGACTTGGTGTGATGTTTTGGATGCACAAAAATTATGAGGACACGGTATTCCTATAGGCATGGACATGTGGGGCACATGGAGATAGAATCCTAGTCCAACTAGAATTTCTTTAAGTGCTAATTTAAATCTAATTTAATCCTAACCAAACTAAAAATTAAGTTACACCTAAAATAAGTTAATTCTTAGTTTAATTAAAAATTTAATGAAATCTAAATTGAATCCTAATCTAATTAAAAAATTGATAGAATCAAATTCTAGTCAAACTAAGAATTGATCTCCTTATATAATTAGATTATTTCATAATCCAATTAGACTTGATCTAATCAAATTCAAATCAAATTAAATTGAATCTAATTCAATTAGATCTGATTTGAACCTTATAGCTCAATCAAATTGAGCAAACATCAATCTACTTGCTAATTAATCCTCCTACAATTCACTAACATTTAGCGGATTAGTTAATTATAACTTTTGCATTATTAATCATATTGATAATTGATTTTTATTATGATTCATAATCATAACTCAACTATCTGATCAGTCAAAAATTTTTTTGTGTGCGAATCCATAGATTCTTATTCTATCTAGTAGTGAGACATACCATGATCTCCATCATAATATCATCGAAACACCTTTCGATGGACTAAAAAATTCTAACGCATACCCAACAAGGATTATCAATATAGAATAATCCTAATAAGTTCTCACAATCTACTAGTGACACCTAGTAATATGTGATGGCAATCCAACAGAATAGAAAATAAAATCCCTAGGTGTAGTTACTATGTGATTCAGTTTCTCTATCGTAAATCTCGACAAAATGAAAGTTATGAAAACTCATCAAACCTTATCATCCATCATATGAAAGATTAGATTAGCTCAAGTCTAAATGTGATGCTCATAAAAATTATTTTCTATTAATCATCTTGCTATGGCCATAGACTTATGGACCTAACTTCTCAAATCCCATAGGACTATTCCTTATCTACTAAGATCGATAAATTTCTTATAAGTGTGTACTCTACTCCTACAATGAACCTACTATAGCCAACATACACTACAAGGATCCAAATGGTGAGAAGATATGCTTATATGTAGTTAAACTATAGCAATCCCACTGTGAGCAATCGAGGCACCACAGGTCAAGAAACCACTCACACCACTACAGCATCGAGATGATCATTGATGAGTGAGTAGATATCTACATGATCTCTCGTATGGTCATGTTCAATATCGATGTTCTCCAACAACTATCCGCACTCTCATTTAGTATCTCTATATTGTAAACTCGAGACTCATCTACTCTGAAGGAAGCGATCTATGATTCGATCTAATCAGATCAATCATCATCTCCGCGACATCTATCGATCGGGAGTAATTTAGGAATCAATTATACACAACTTAATTTAAATTTTTTAGAATATGTATCTTTAAATTATTAATTTTTTGGATGATTCTTAAACACATAACACAAGAATAGATAAAAATTATCCACTTTCTTGATAAATCAATTGTTTAAGTACAAAAATATATCTTAAAATTATTACAATGTGCCTACCATATTGGGTTATAGGGCATACATCTAACATTTATTTCATGTCCAAAAATCTGATGAGGATCCAACTCTTGGCACCCCTCATGCATGCTTTTAACTTGATCCAATCCCTATCCAATAGAAATTTCAAGTCTCAAAAGAAATTTGGTTTAACCATGTGCTAGCATGATATTCTTAAATCCAATAGGATTTTATAAATCTTAATCCAAATGGAACTACATGAACCTAATCATACAATCCTAGATTAATTCTCTTTATGTGTGACCCTATAATTCAATTCTATCTAGAGTGAGATATATTGTGATCTCCATCAACAATATCATTAAAACTTCTTTCAATGAATCGAAATACTTTCAATTCAGTCAATTGAGAATCATTAATCATCTAAATAATTTTTTTTGCTCTCACCATCTATTAGTGACACCTAACAGTATGTAGTAGCAATCTAGTAGAATTGAATAAATAAATTTTTAGATACAGTTATCATGTAATTCAGTTCTTCTATCATGAGTTTCGATAAGACGGACGTTATGGATAACTCATCAAACTCCTCATCTATCACATATATGATTCAATCGACTTGAGTTTATTTGTAAAATCTTATAAAAAAAATTTTCCATCGTTCACACTACTATGGTCATGGTCTTTGAAACTCAATCTCATGATCTACATAGGATTTCTCCTTATCTACCAAGATCGATAGATCTCATTTAGGTGCATATCTTATTCCTACAGTGAACCTACTACAGACAACATATATCATATAATTTAAATAGCTAGAAAATTGAGTGATAATATAGTCAAACTACAGCAACCTCATTATAAATAGTCGAGGCACCACAGGTCAAAGAACTACTCACACCACTCAGTATCGAGTAAGTCACTGATGAGTAGGTAGATATCCAAGAGACTACTCATGTTGGTCATGCTTGGTATCCTTATTTTCTAACAATCATCTGTACTCTCACTTTAGTGTCTTCACACTATAGATTCGAAACTCATCTATCTTAAAGGAAAGTAATTTGTGTACCAACCTATCTAGATTAATCATCATCCCCATGATGATCCACTGATCAGGAGCAATTTATGAATTAACCATTAATCACACATGCTCAAATTCTTAATTCTTGAGAATATGTACCATTATCTTATTAATTCATTGGATGATTCATAGATACATTACACAATATGAATGGAAAGATAATCTGATTGTATTTCATTAATAAGTCAAAATTATAAATTATGCTCTTAGAAAGTTCTACATGTATTAACTTAATTGGCTTCTAGGATATACATCTAATAATAAGTTTCCAAAATAATACCCTTCACTAACTTGAAAAGTAGTGAACTCTAGAAGCTAGGGGTTTTCTTTTCTTAACCTTCGAAGATAAATACCATTCCACTATTGGTTGAAACTCGCCTTAGAGATTAAACGTCGACTTATATCCTATGGTTTTTATTATTGTTCAATCTTAGAAAGCACTGCTTGTAGTGAAAAAACCCCTTATGAAATGTCATTGCTTTAGTACTTAATTAGTTAAGGTCAACTGCTCTCTTGCTACTATGATAGAGAGATGTCTGCTTGTTGCCAAACCAACCTTGTTCACCTTTCTTTTGAATCACCTTTTTGAAGAGTAGGGGGCGAACAACCCTTAAACTAATAAGCCCAAAAAAAGGTCTTTTTTTCATGGTCACAACTATCATATTGTAGTCATTCGAGAATAGTAGGACAAGATGTCTTCTATCTTGTTAGGATGTAAAATCTTGATTCAAACCCCTCTTGCTTGGCTCTCTCAATGTCATCACTTATCTTCACTTATCAAGCCCCAATCGCTCTTAACATAGTGACATCTTAGACCATCGATGTTCCTTATAAAAAAGAAATAATTATTTTTTAAACTATACTTAAATCATTATTTTTGACCAAATTTTAAAAGAAATACTAGATCAACAAAGTTACTATAGCAAATTCATATGATTTAATCTAAACAATACATTAAAAAATTACAAGATTAGCCATGTTAGTATAATGATATAAAAGAAATATATTTTTTTTATTTTTCTATTCATAATAAAATATTTGTCTAGAAATTGTATATGTCAAAGCACAAAAGAAATAATAAATATGAATAGCATTTTAGATAATTACATAGATATTTAATGACATAATTAAAATCAAAATAAAGAACATTATTTTTAATAAAAAAAAATATTTTTATTTGATAAAATAGTTTCCAACCGCTATGGAAGTTCAGTCGAAGTCTGGTTCTTGTAGAAGGCTGAAAGGAGACCGCTTATTGTAGAAGCTCGGTCAAAGATCGGTTGTCGTGGGAGCTCGGAGTAGCGACCTGGCTGATGAGTCCTGTCCCATTGCAGAAGCTCGTCTGGGACCCGACTATAAAGAAGCTTGACTGAAGTCTATCTGTAATGGAAGTTCAGAAGAAGTACATTCACAGCAGAGGCTCGGATGGAATTTACTTACAGTAGAGATCCGAGGTAGATCACCTGTTGTAAGGGTTCGGAGTAGACTGCTCGCAGCAGGAGTTCGGGGCAGACCACTCATAGTGGAAGTTCGGAGTAGGTCGCTCGTGGTAGAAGTTCGGCTATCGCAGGAGCTCGACTGGACTCCTGAAGGCGGTCGACCGTCGTAAAAATTTAGAAGGAGTCTGGTTACTGTAGAAATCTCATTGTCGAGAAAGCTCGGATGCTGACGAAGCCCGAAAGAAGTTTGGGGGTAGTCGATTGCTGTAGAAGGTTGGCTAACAGTGAGGCTCAGACGGCCTTTGGGGTAGCCCGATGGGTGAACGCAGAACCCCATCATCGAAGAAGTCCGGACAGTCGAGGGAGTTCGGAGAGGCATCACGTACAAGGTCGGGAGCTGGAAGAGCCCCGAAGGATCAGTCCTTTGTAAACTTCGATCGGGAGGCACTTTATACCCAACACCGGTCCTCCTACTTTCGAGTTCGGATTTCGAACGAAGGAAGTATGGAGAATTTCTCACGACCGAAGCTGCTCTCCTCGATTTCCATACTCAGCGATCGCCAGATATTTGACGTTCGGTGCGCTGGTACTGGAACCTTTTCGAAAAAGGCTTCTTCTTTTTGGGATTCCCACTGAGGCGTGGCTCAAGGTATGCCGTAATAATTATTTTATCAGCTGCTAGCCATTTTGAACAGCCTATCAAAGTGAGTGGACATGCGGTAGGTACAGGCCGGTCAGAGAAGATCCGCGATCATAACCGCTCCAGGTCCTGTTCCTATTTAAACACGTCCTCCTCCTTAGGTGTTTCACCCTGCCTGAGAGAGTCCTTCGATCCCTTCTTCCCCCGAGAGCTCCAGCCTCCTTTAGTATCCTTCTCAGCTTTAGGCATCCTCCGGGTCTCCCATCCTCCTTGCCGCCTTCTCGGACTCCCCAGGCCAACCTAGGTTAGTCCTGGAACTTCTCGCTGCTTTTCTATTTTTTTTTTTTTCTTGTGCTCTGTTCGTCTAGCTTCCTTAAGGGCATGTGTCGCTATTTTTTGATTTTTTCAGATTTTGTAGCTTTCGTTTTGATCCAAAAATCTTCCGATATCTCCTCTTCTAGTAGTTCTAGGAGTCGTCGGCTCCAATTCTCCAAAGTCCTAGTATCGTGGTCGAGCCTGTAGCCAGGACCGAACCCTGTCTGGCCTTTGCGCTGGACACCATCCCCAGCTCCGTGACTCCAGATGAATTCTCACTGATAAGGATTCAGTATGGGGTTCCTCCGAAGTACGAGCTGGAGCTTTTCGGGCCATCTGATCGGGCTAGCACCCCTCCTCTCGATCGCTTCTATCTGTACCAGGAGGCCTTTCGTGCCGGACTTTGGCTTCCACTGCCATCTTTTGTCATTGCTCTCTTCCATTTTCTGAATATTTCTCTAGTTTCCATCGTGTCGAACTCCTTTAGATTTTTTATAGGGTTTCTTTCTCTTTGTAGTTTAGCCGAAGTTCGGCCGACTATTTCTTTATTTAGAAACTTCTACACCTTCAAGCGCATCCCTCGACAAAAGATTGGTGGTACTTCTCCCTCCAGTTCGGTAGAAAGAGGTTGCTGAAAGGTGCCCCCTCTTCTGTCCATAAATAGAAGGAGAAGTTTCTC
>NC_026000.2:123071328-123074092 GCF_000442705.2 Elaeis guineensis | reverse complement strand
AAAAAAAGAAAGAGAGAGAAAAAAGAGATCAGTAATGGAGTGAAAAAGGAAGAAATGACGCGTAAAAAAAAAGAGAGAAGAAGAGCAGGAGAAAAGAAGAAGAAAGGAAAGATAGGATACTCGTAGGATCCAAAGGGCTCAAGCCGATGTTGAACAAAAACTACTCCTTCAAAAGGTTGGGAAGGAAGGAGTCGAATAACTAAGAAGCTTCCGGGCGGCCTGAAGGTCATCCTCCCCCAGGCTGGGGGCCCGACAGATGGAGTCCCTCAGGGAGCCCCAAGGGGGCAGTCCCAGCTTCAAGGTTGGGCACTGGATGTAGAGGTACTTCCCCTTCCAATTATGGATTGAAGAGGGAGCACCCTTTAGTAACCCCTTCCTACCGAACTGGGGGGAGAAATACCACCAGTCCTTGGCTGAGGGGTGGCGCTTGAAAGTATAAAAATACCTAAACAAAGAAGAGATGGCTGAACTTCGACTACGTGGCAAAGGGAGAGGAACCCTATCAGAAACCTAAAGAAATTCGGTGTGACTGAAGCCAAAGAAATGTCTAAAAAATGAAAAAGAGCGACGGACGAAGGGTGGGAGCGGAAGACGAAACCCGGCACGGAAGGCCTCCTGGTACAGGCAGAAACGGCCAGGTGGGGGGTGCTAGCCCGGTCAGCGGGACCAGGAAGCTCCAGATCGTACTCTGGAGGAACTCCATACTGAACCCTTGTCAGTAAAAGTTTATCCGGAGTTAGAGAATAAGGAATGGTGCCCAGCGCAAAAACCGGGCGAGGCCCCACCATAAATGAGGGTTCGTCTACAGTATGAGGGTTCTGGGGGGCTGAGGCAGACGAACTCCTGGAACCACTAGAGGCAGAAGTGCCAGAAGACATTTCAAACATGGATCCTAAAAGTCCCAGAGAAATCAGGCGAAATAAGAGGCGAAAGGTTCGCGGGGGACCAAACCAGGGGAATGCGGTGGAAGAAAAATGGAGGAGAAAGGACACCTAGATGGCAAGAAGAGAAATGAAAGTTTTGGGACTAACCTAAGTCGCTCCGAAGGATGCAGAGATGCGAGGACAGGGATGACTCGAAGAACGCTTAGGGCCAAGGTGGATGCCAAAGAGGGTCAGAGCTCTCAGAGGGAAGGCAGACACCGACGGAACTTTCAGACGGAATGAGACTCCTGAAGGCGGAAAGGCGGGTTTAAATAGACCCTGAGATCTGACGCTATAATGATCGTGGATCGCCCCAGGCCGACTCGCGCTCGCCACGTATCCCACTCGCCATAGTAGGCGGCTAAAAGCAGCTGACAGCTGACAGAGCCATTACTATGCCATACCTGGGCCAACGCTCCAGCGAGAATTTCGAAAGGTCCCTTCAGATCGCTCTGATTTGAAAAGACTCCGGCACGTGCACATTAAATGCCAGAATATCTGAGGGCGATTGTGCACAGGATTCAAGGGGACAACTTCGGCTGTGAAAATTTCTCTGTACTTCCTTTATTCGAAACTCAAAACTTGAAAGTAGGGGGACTGGTGTTGGATATAAAATACCCCCCCAGCCGAAGTTCGTGTCAGGAGTGACCCTCCAGAGGTTCTACCGACATTCGACCTTCGGCGACATCTTCCTGAACCTCTCCGACGGCCGAGCCTCCGTAACGTTCCCAAGTTCTGCCGATGGATAAACTGCCACCAGTGTAGGCCGGATTCTCCACGACGGGCAGACTTTGCCCAAGTCCCGACGGTGGTCGACCACCTTCTAGTCTTCATCCGAACTCCTATGGGAGCCGGACTTCGTCTCCGACTTTAACTGAAGGAAGACTTCATCCGGACTCCTACGGGAGTCGGACTTCATCTCTGACTTCAACTGAAGGAAGACTTCATCCGGACTCCTACGGGAGCCGAACTTCGTCCCCGACTCCAAATGCAACTAGACTTTATCCAGACTCCTACGAGAGCCAGACTTCGTCCCCGACTTCAACTGCAGGTAGACTTCATCCGGACTTCATCCCCGACTTCAACTACAGGTAGACTTCATCTGGACTCCTACGAGAGCCGGACTTCATCTCCGACTTCAACTGCAGGTAGACTTCATCCGGACTCCTACGGGAGCCGGATTTCGTCCCCGACTTCAACTGTAGGTAGACTTCATCCGAACTCCTACGGGAGCCAGACTTCGTTCCCAACTTCAACTGCAGGTAGACTTCATCCGGACTCTTACGAGAGCCGGACTTCATCCCCGACTTCAACTGCAGGTAGACTTCATCCGGACTCCTATGGGAGCCGGACTTCGTCCCCGACTCCAACTGCAGGAAGAGTTCATCCGGACTCCTACGGGAGCCGGACTTCATCCCCGACTCCGACTGCAGGTAGACTCCATTCGGGCTCTTACGGGAGCCGGACTTTTGCCCTGAACTCCTGTTGCAGGTGGACCTCACCCCGAACTCCTATGAGGGCCGGACTCCGAGCTCCTACCGCAAGCGACCCACTCCGAGTTTCTGCCACAAACGATCTACTTCAAATTTCTACCACGAGCGGTCCGTGTCGGATTCCCACCGTAAGCCTTCATCCGAGCTTCCATTGTGGACGAACCTCTCCAGCACCATCCGACATCCACCGCCGGTTGGCCCTCTATCGAAGTCTGCGTGAAATCGGACTGCATCTGTGGAAAGCCTCTGATCGAGCTTCTACGGCAAGTGGTCCTCGCTTGCCGCCTTAACGCCCAAGGCACCCAATAGGATTTGCAGCATCCGAGCTCCTCTCAGATGGATAGCTAT
>NC_026000.2:123051328-123066328 GCF_000442705.2 Elaeis guineensis | reverse complement strand
ATTAATGTATTTGGTAATTTATATGTAAAGCTTGAACTACGTACAATCATTAGATTACTTATAGGAATTAATTTCTTAGGGATATAATTTGTTTCAAAATTAATTAGGGTTAGGATATCTAATCTATAATTTTTTGTATGAAGATTGACTTATATTTCTTTAAAGAAATTTGAAGTCTCTTCCTCTTGGATAGTTTCTTTTCTCTTATCCATATTTAGATATGGTTTGGATTTAAAGGGATTATGAAAGTAAGAATTTTTTCTTTTTCTTTTGAATTTCCAAGAGGGTCACAACAAGGGTTTAACTAGAAGTCTAGATCTGATATCTTTTGAATAGTTTTCTATAGGTATAGGTTTTGGTGTTAAAATACTTGGATTTTGTAAACAAGAGAATATAGGTATCTTATGGCTAATTTTCTTTTGAAAATTGTTAAAATGGTTTAGAATAAACAAAAGGCTTTTATACCTTACAGGATAAAGATTTTTATATCTTAATACTAAGTTTTCTCTTTTAAATTTTTTCAAAGATCTAGTTAATAATTGAGATTTTGATAAAAAATTATTTAAAGATTGGATTCTAACTTCTAGCTCAATTTTTTCTTTTATTAAGGGGTTAGAATGGTAATTAAGAGTTTTCTTATTACTTTCTTTGAGTGAGAGGAGTTTTAAAGATTTATTAGATTCTCTTATTTTGTTATAGATATTGGAAAAAGGAGGTATTTTAGAATGGAAGGTAAGCAGGTTTTGAGACATAACAAATTTATGTGATTCTAACTTGAAAGTTCTAAGATCCAAAGGTAGTTTTATTAAGATTTTTAAGTTTCTTGGTATTTTCTATAGTAAGTTAGTCTAGAAGTTTTGTGGGCTTTTATTATAGATTTTAATTAGATATAATTCTATATTTTGACTTAAAGATCCAGAAAGATGTTTGTCTTGATTATTTTCTGGTTCTGATAAAGTTTTAAGGTTATTGCCTAGAACCAGGTTTGGAACATCTTTCTGGATTTTTGTTTCAGGATCAACTTCTTCTAGAGAATTGATTTTCTCTAGATGATCTTCTTCCTGAAATGATTTTGCTAAAAGCTCTGGGTCTTTTATGATTTGAGTGTTTTTAACCTTTTGGGGATTATCTAAAGATTTTGAATATGTTAAGGTTTTAATATTTTTAATGTTGTCTTTAGGTCTTAGGATTATATCTATGTTTTCAATTAATTCTTCTTTATTTTTAGAATCTTGATTAGCTATTTCGAAAGAGGAATTCTTAGGTTGAGGTTTTTCATCCTTGTTATTATTCTGAAGGTATGAACAAAAATATTCAATAACTCTTTTGCCTTTCTCTAAATAGATTATTATTTTTTTATTTATACAGTTACAATTATTACCCCTTATAATGTCAGAATTATGTTTGTTTTGAGAATTTGACCTTAAATTTGGCATATTTGTTTTGAAAATTGGTTTATCATTAATTCTAGGTTGACCTAAATCATATTTTTCAAACCAATTAAAGAATTTGATGGAAGTTTTGTATAATTTTATGAAGATAAAATATCTAGATTGGATTTCTACGGGTTGGGTTATGTTGTAAGTTTTAAAAAATTATAGTCTTTTATGTTCATTATGCCTAGCAAAAAAGTCTTCATTAAATATTTCTCTATATTTAGAATCATCTTTACTAGAATGGGATAAGGATTTGCTTTGGGAATTTGGCTTTAGGTTTAATGGATTAGGTTGAATTTTGGAGATTGGCATAGGGCTTATCTTGGATTCAGGATATGAGAATGACAGATGTTGAGGATAATAATCTTGACTTTCATTCTCATTATCAGATTCAGAATAGAGAGATTGGATGTCGTTTTGATCATCATTTTGATAGTCTAAAATGTCATCTAGATACAAATCGAGATATGAATCCATTTTTATATGGAAAGTGATGATAGATCTAAGAAAGATGGTTGGAAAGCTAAAAGGCTTCAGGAAGGGGATAAGGTTTAAGGAGAATAATCAAAAGGAGAATGGTTAGAAGGAAGGTGATTAAGATCTTGAGGGTTAATAGGAAATCTTATGTTTATGAGAAAGAAAAATGGTTAAAAGATTCTATGGAGAATTATAGGAAAAGATTAGGTACCTAGCTACCTTAGTAATTCAGATATAAAAGAATGAAAGAATAAAGAATATTCTTAGGAATTTTCTAAGTAAAAGAATAAAAGAATGAGGTTTCTAGCTACTTACATAGCTAGAGGTTATTCAAAGAATAAACAAATGGAAGTATAAGGAATGTGGAAAGAATAAAGGATAACCTATAAAGGAAAATACTTAATATCTATATGTTAGACTCTACAAGATATAGACTTTTGTTAGTTTCTAGACAAGGTATGGAAAAATACCTAAATGACTCAAAATATAAAAGAATACCTAAAAAGAAAAGAATTAGTAAAGGACTCAATACCTAAAAGATGTTAGTGATCCTTGCTACCACTTTATGATAATAATTTTAAGAGTGGAAAGAGTTAGTAAAAGAAGATCAAGAAAAGATACTTATCTTAGGAGACTTAACAGTATGGTTTCAGTAAGTAGTCAAGAAAAGATACCTATCTTAGGAGACTTACACAAGAGGATCTGAAACTTCATATCTGAGATGGATACCCAATTTAGGTACCAAAGGTAGTCCTCTCTGTGATCTTTACTGCCTGCATCTATAGCGGCTCTCTCTGGCCTTCATCGACAATGGCATGTCCTGAAGCAGTTTTATACCTGAAGGTACATCCGAGTCTCTATCACTAGATCATCCGTCAGTTATACAACTCTTATGCTCTTCGGATCAAGCCTAAGTAATCTTGATTGATGCTCCTATTGCTCATCAATCTCTGTTTTTACTAAAATGCCTAGCTTTTCTCTCTAGACCAAGTCTAGGTTTTCTGATACTGCTCTTCAGACCAAGCCTAAGTAATCTTGTTTGATACCCCTACTGCTTATCAAACCTTGATCTTTCTAAACTACTTCTCTCTACCTGGGCTCTGTTATCAACCTAATGTAGAGAAAAGGATCTGACTCAATAAAAATTTAAAAACTTATGACTCATACTACATATATATATATATGTGTATACACACACACACACACACACACACACACACACACACACACACACACACACATATATATATATATATATATATATATATATATATATATATATATATATATATATATATATATATATATATATTTCTACTATAGTCGGTGGTGAGGAGCATTTGGACGATGATGGCAATCCTCACACCATCATCATCTTTGTTGGATGCAATCTTTTTTTTTTAACATATGCAATTTGGAGTATGGAGGAGGCCTAGGTTCTCATGGCTGTTCATGTGTATGGATGGGTAGTCGCATTGTTCGACATGTGATGGAACTAGGCCAGCCTAACTTAGACCTTTGGTCTACTCAATGCACGATTCCTATCTATCCATACCCTATTTTCTACCATTTGTCATACAATAAGAGCTGTGGCTAGCAAAGATTGTTTATTATATCAAGTTTTTGTTTATTCTAGGATAATTTATGTTTATTCTATCATGATCCCATAAGACACAGAGAGCAACCCCAAAAGTAGGGGTGTAAAAAATTCTGATTAAACCACCTAAACTATCCAATCCGATCCAAACCGAACCTAATATGGTGGTTTGACGATTTAACTAGTTCGGTTCGGTTGAATAAAATAAAAAATTGATGTTTTGATTTGATTATTGGTTTATTGATTTATGTGATTCACTGGAACCAAATCAAACCAATAAATCAAAATTAAAATATCATCATTATATATATATATATATATATATATATATATATATTTATATTACATGCTTCATATATTTATATATACACTTATGTTACATATATATTCAAAGTTGGGCTATGTACTTTATATGAATTAAGAATGTAAAATATTGATTTGGCCTATTTCAATCCAACTTAGATCAAATTTTACTTGATTATAAATCATAATAAATAAATAAAAAATAAAAACCAAATCGACCAACCCACTTAAATCAAAAAATCATTCAAACCGTTCTAATACTTAAAAAAGCTACATGAACAAACCGAACTGATGCAAAATCGAATAGAAAAAATCGATTATATTTAGTCAAATATTTGATTTTAGAAATCTCTTAAACCAAAATATTGGTTTGATTTTAAAAAATCACTTAAAATCGAACTGATCGAACTATTTTCAGCCCTACCCGAAAGTTTGTGTTTATCTTGGACTAATTTGTATTTATTATATGGAGTTTATAGTTATCCTTGCATAATTTGCATTTATTCTATCAAAAATTAGTGTTTATCCTTTTTTTTATTGTTTATTTTGGAATGACTCTTGGATGACCCAAGATTTAATATCCAAAATTATATTTATTATGGCCAGTTTGTGTTTATCATTTCAAAATTGTGTTTATTATATGGAGTTTCTATTTATTATATAGAGTTCGCTTTATTCTGGGATAGTTTGTATTTATCTTGCCATCCTCCCGTACTAGACAACATTACAACTTGCTAGGTTTGTGTTTATTGCTAGGCTATTTATATTTACTCTAGAGAGTTCTTATTTATTTCCATCAGAAGTTAGTTTACTCCCCCATCTCTCGTTGTGTATCATGGGGGAACATAAATTCATCTGAGGGAGTAAATACAAATTTATGAATGAATAAGATTAAAATTTAGCAATAATCACAAATGGAGTTAGTATGAAAACCGACATACCATTGGTTTCAAGATATCCTAAGCACACAAAAAAAACCACTCCATAAAGATAAACACAAATTGACCTGTCATAACTTCAAATAAAATTCACCTAGAAAACAATAATCACACCAACTGTAGAACTGAATAATTATCTGACCTATCAATAAACATGATAACAACCTATAAATAAGTTTAAAGAATCATAGAGAACAAACTTAGATGTCATCAAATCCATTAAATAGCTAGAAGATGAGACATTCAATTCACCTGTTACAAAATATTTTCATATATAGAAATAATAGTTCCATTGCAATAATTAAATTTTCATTATAGAAAAAGGGATTTCATATAAGTTTATTCACAATACAATCCAAATATTTTGATAGAATACAAATATGTTACAAATGTACACAAATAAAGTGTGGAGCAACACACATATGCTCATAAAGCTAGCACAAAGCATACTATGATGATGTCACCTCGCGATCCTTCATGATTACCTCCACAGCATATCTGGCATGCAACTCTGATATACGATCATCCATAATTGTGATCTAGGCCCCCGTCACTATACTCTTTATAAAATGCATGACATAGTTGGCATAATCAAGCATATAAGATAGTTCATGCTCATAGTTAATAAAAAAAAAAACAAATCATATGCTGCATTAGTTAGCACGGATGTGTGTTGGCACATATGGGACTGTAAATTGGAAACATAATTTTTTCTAATAACATAAGGGACATAATGCATTATTTGGCATGGTGCAGTAGTTAGCACAAGCTATTTTTGGCATGGACCATTAATTGGCATGGTGCATTAGTTGGTATGGATATAATTCCAAATGAAATATCACTTGGCATGAAATAGCTTAGTTAGCACTTGTAATTACATAATTTGGCATATTCCATTATTTCAAAAAAAAAGCATGCCGTTTACATGTATCATGCCTCTTACGTATATTATGTAAAGATACCAATAAATCAAATTATTATAACAATTACTCGGCACCCTACTGTAGGCAGTTAACAAAATAGAGTAGCCAACAATCCATATCAATAGGGTAGACATCTCGTGCCATCTCAGTCAACTAAGTCATTTGCAAACATAAGATTAAAAATTAGCCATATTGTTAGTAATGCATGAGTATGCAGAACATTCTATGAATATGGTCATTGCTCACAAATCTGTTGAAGCCTATTCTATACTCTGTACCACTCACATATGTATAGTATCTAAAATAAATGCCCTCTATATCTATGAAAAGCAGATGCTTGTGTGTTGATGAGCATTTGGGCATGAACATTTGCTTGACTTCAACCAATAAATGAGGCATAAGTCTCATATAGCTTTATTGGAAACCTTCTATGTGCCCATCAATATCTCTAAAAGAGAAAAAAAAAAATAAAACATATGTTATAGTATACAAAGCTAGACCAAAACATGATATTACATGAAGAATGCAAAATAATTACTATAAAGAAGGGTTGCAACATAAAGCTAGACTCCAAATGCATTGATGGATCGATCAATACATGCTACTGTAGGAGGGATCAAAAAACATCTATAACGTGCATAGTCCATTACAAAAAATAGAAATTAACTTACATATATCTTTGATTTATTCAACTTAGCACATAATACTTACATTGTCGTTGATTAAATTACCGGACAGGATGTTATGAACCTATACCCAGTTGATGACATGATGCCATCACTCCAAACCAATAATCTAGATGGTGAAATTAGTATCAAAGTCAAAGAGAATCAGTTCAAAGATATCAAAATTTTATAAATAAGGACTACACACCAATCAACTTTTTATCCTAGAAAATCTAGGATATGCCTATATTCCCCATCATCTAGAAGCTCCAAGCTGGGGAAGTCATGGCTGGTCTCAAAAAATCTCTGCATATCATATGAGTATACTGGATATGAATGAAGTAATGTTCTACTAAATTACAACTTTACTTACCATGGTGTCATCCTTACAGCGGACTAACTTCTTTTTGGGCTTTCTTGTGGGAGCCAGAATACTTAAAGGTAGTAATATGAAGGGACTGCATAGGAGATGAGAGCCCCTAACTATCCACTGCATAACCCATCAATCTCACTATAGACTGTAGGTCCGCATGGTCCTATAGTACTGTCGGGCTATCGGTACTTACAAACTCAATAGATGGTACATCTGTCTTTGCCTCATGAGTGCTCTCCTCTGCATCCTTCCCCCCTCCTTGCTCTTTAATGCCACCTATAACTTGGAAATCAATTTCTCATGCTCAACAATAATCCTCTAGAGCTCCATCATCTCGTCATCCTCTCAAGCCCTCCTCCTCTTAGCCTCCATAGAGATATGCCAGTATTTACACACAAGCTGCAACTGAGAATAAATAAACAACAAACAGATGGGTTAGTGATAAATTAAAAAAAAAATCAATAACACGAGAAGTAAATACCATGGCAATGCTATGTGTGCTATCAGATCTACTTCTTTTCATAGCCGCCCTACTCATTCCATCTTCATCCCTCTCTGATAGTTCGAAGATCCTACCTCAAGGAGCAACACCTCATCCTGTGTTACTCATAGTGAATCTCAGATCTGAAAATGAAGACAAAACTGTTAGCCTCCTTATTTTATAAAAGAAATAAATAATACTAAATATTAAAAGAAATAATACATCTTCCTCTTTTAGACCCTTCAAAATCTCTCCAAAATGGACCTATTTTCTGAACTGAAGTTTCTTCTAGTTCAGGATTCGAGGAAGCTGGTCGTAAATAGATGGTTTGACTATGCCTGTTCTCTCAAAAAATCAAATTTGAAAGAAAAGCAATCAATTATTAAGTGACATAATCAATAATTATGTATACAAATTTAAAATGATAATACTCATGAAATAAGTAGATAAAAAAATAAGTTAATATCTTTCTTACAATCAAAACTATAACGCAAAATATAATCAGTGCTCTCTTTCGTACCTCTCTCCTTTCTCTTTACCTTCTCCACAGCATCCAAAATGAATTGCATCAGGTGCTTATGGACTACTCTAGCCCATGCGTAGCAGTCAATCTCCCCTATAAGATCGATAGTGGAGAAGATCCATGGTGAATGCTAATTCAATAAAGAAAATAAAACTATACTTAGAAGGTATGCAATAAGCAATTGTACCATGGGTCAGATGAATTAGACAATAATATCTTGATCATATCTTCCAATGCATCCCTCCTGACTATCTTCTTTGCAAAATGTGTGGTTCTAATCATACTTTGGAGAGCCTTCTTCATATCAATAGATATCCCATTTAGGGATAGCCCAAAAATGAGGATGATGCCCTCAACATGGAAGATCATTGTCTACCCTCACAAATGAAAACCCCTCCTGCTCTCATCTCAGCAACGGAGTTGGTTTACAACTGCCTACTCCTATGTGATGACTGGGATGTCAAGCACATAGTGGAAGGGCATCGTTTATATCTATTAAAAAATATATCTTAAAGTCAATCATTTGGATAATTGTGTCTATTTTATAATATATATATAAATTATTAATCATTGAATAAAAATTATTTTGATATCTTTCATCACAAAGTTACATCTTCCTTACTAAAATTTTTATATTGTAATGAAGTCTTTAGAACTATGAAGTAATCGATAAAGAAAGATTTATCGTATAGTTCTTTAATATATTTGCGATCAAATGATATGTCATTAAAGGATGATGATGGTTATCGAGTGAAGATCATTATATGTCATATGGATTGATTATCCTCTTAACTAAGGAGCATGGTGACACTGATATGACATACAGATGATATGTAGGAGTATATCATCACTGAACAAGTGACTCACCTGCTGAGCACTCTGCTGTCAAGAGCAGCTCGCAAAGCATATGAGTATAAGTATCCCTCAGACTTGAGATCACCATTGTGACTTATAAGTTACTCAATGTACTTTGATGCCAGACTATCTATATTTCTAATGTAATGATAGAAAGCTACTGGATACAGTCAAGTACTTGCAAAGTCTGTATGTGGATCAAGATGAAATTGACTCCTTCAGATTATAGGAGCTGATGCATCACTATATTTTAATTTAGCAAAATCTTAATTAGGATAATCTATGTGATAGATTTGAAATATTGAAATACAATATGGATGATCCTTCAGGGTTGACAGTTTAACCCTAGACCGTCTTAGAGCATTCAAGATCAAAAAGATGAATTATGTTGTAACCATATGCATAGATTCTTGAATATTATCTTACGATAATTCAACCTATCTAGACGTCGAAAAATATTACTAGATGGTAACTTCGATTAGTATAGAAAATTATTCCTGTGCTGTTGGCTTAGTGTTCGAACCTATAGAGTCATGCATAAAAGTCAGACGATGTAGGAAAGAATTGATCTAAATTTATATGGTCAATTTGAAAGTACATAATTTGATTGAATAAATAAATTAATTTGATTGAAAATTAAGTTATAGGTCATACGGGATTAAATAGTTGAATATGTCTAGCTAGCACTAGATATGAGATTTAGATTCAATTCTGAAGATGAACGAGATTTGATCTTTGATCCAAAGAGTCTATGAAAGATTAAATTTAAGTACTAATTAATTTTAAATTAAATTTAATTTAATTAGACTTAATTAGATTCATAAATCTAAGTTAAATTTGATTCTAAATCTTAAATAATTTAGAATTAACAGCCTATTCGAAATTGATTCAAATCAAGTTTGAATTAGATTCGAATTGATCTATTTTTGGATTAGATCTTTAGAGTCTATTTTTATCAAGACTCTCTCTCCTCATGGCTGACTAAGGGGTGATGGGGTGCTGGTTGTTGCCGCCCTACCCTTGGGTGTAGGCGTGGGTGCGTGAGGGTGCCTAGTTAGGTGTCAATGCTTTCTCCTTTAGGACTCCTTCTTTGATAAGTAATGGATTAATTCAAAGTATATTTGAATTAAAAATCTTACTCTTATGGGTCATAAAAAATCATCTATAAATAGGAAGAACCTCTAACTATCAAAGCATAGCAATTAGATTGTGTGCTAAGATGAGAAAGAGAGAAAGAGGAGGTATGAAGATAGAGTAGGCATCACCCATCCTTGGCATGCTCTCTTGGGCATCCCACTGCTCCACGGCATCAAGGCCTCTTAGGTGTCCCTCTTGCTGGTGTGAGGAGTCACACCTGAGACTCTCTCTCTCCTCTCTTGGTGCCTTACGAAGGTGATTAATCTGAGGTTTTATCCTACTTTTCTGTAAAGTTTGGCGTACGTGCGAAATAGAGGATTTGTGAATTCAGACCTATACGAGGCTTTGGATTCAGAATTTTTGAGATTTGATCTCTATTTCACTACATATTAGGTAAAGATCTAATCTTTGTTAAGTTGTTATAAAAAATTTTTAGATGCAACCCTATCTATCCACTATGTTTTTGATAGAAACAGGCTTTTTTTCTTTCAACTGGTATATGTTTCATTTGAAATCCTGATAGAATAGTTCTACAAATTAAAACATATATTTCACACACTTAATTTGAAATTAAGTTTAACGATTTAGATTTAAGAATTGAAGATTACTACGACACCACATAAATTGATGGGTTAGCATGAATCAGATCTTTTTATTGGATTAGATCTAAGGTTAGAAATAAATATGGACTAAATTAAAAAATTGATTAAATCTAATTAAGCGTTGAATTAGATTAGATCAAAATTTCTCTAGATCAACTTCAACTGTTGAAGCTTGATCAAGTCCATATTTTTTATCTTAATAAATAGACCATGATCATGGCTTAGTGATTGAGCCCTGATCTTCTGGTGGATCAAATCGAAACTAATTAACCAATTGGTATCTAAAGTAAGTTTGGCAGTTTTGATCAAGTGGTTATTAATTAGGAGCTACTCACCTAGATGGCATCTATGGTGAGTTAATGGCATATCCCTCCCACTGATCTCATTTATCTGGCCAATATGGTGAATTATGTTTTAATTAGGTCACTAATAAATTTGAGTTGATCCATGCCATTAAAGTAAATCAGTATGACTGATTCAGGTGTCTTTAGATCAGCTTATGTCTAATCCTCTACATGACTTGATGAAGTCAGTGAAAAGATTTATGACTTGTAAGTCAATTTTTTTTATTCTCAAATCAATAAAATCAAATCTTCTAAATTATTAGGTCCTTAAAATGATATAGCTATGAAGATAACTTGTTTATAGCCTCCCATTAAGATGTATAATAATGAGTCCAATATTCTAAATAGGTATTGGAGGTGCCACATGTCTGGTGTCTATTAGGTATTGAAATTGTCATTCATTATATGACCATCTTGTTGTGCCTTCAAATCAATGCTCAGGTTGACCGAGCTATACTCGGGCCTGGATATTCATTTGTTGGATGCACTTGGTGTAGTCATGTTAATGGTTGGATCTAACCAAGATTTTCAGTGGAGGTGCCATATGCTTGCTGAAGAGATATCTGGGGCAAAACCTAATTGCTAGAGGTTATTTAGAGAAATAATTGGTGATAAACCTATCAATGGATGCATTAGGGTTGGTCGAGCCACACTCGGGCCCAAATACAGTCTGTGTGGATTCTAGTATCTGCTAAAAAATTAATGTAATTTCTCAAATTGAAGGTAGAGGCTACTAATTCATATAAAATAATGAGAAAATTTTTAGATAAAAGTCCATGTCTTTAGGATAAAATAATTCATATATTAATAGATTTATGTTTCTTTTTTTCAGCTATGGCCAACACATTATTGCTCCGATCACTGTTGGACAGCGACAAGCTTATCGGATCCAACTTCAATAGCTGGTATTGAAAGTTGAAGATTATCTTGGAGCACCAGAGGATCCTGTATGTGATTACGGATCTGCCACCTGAAGAACCTATTGCCAATGCACCCCGTGCTGTAAGAGATACTTATTTGAAGTGGCTCAGTGATCGCACGATGGTGCATTGCATCATGAGGGTAGCCATGAACGATGAACTTAGCCATAAGTTCAAGGATGTGTAACCAGAGAATATGATTAAAATATTGAATGAATCTTTCGATACCTCAGAGAATACGAAGAGACACAAAATCTCCTGCACAGAGTTCAATGCCCGTATGCGAGAGGGGGCATCAGTCATTGATCATGTATTATACATGATCAAGTAGATTGAATGCTTGAGCAAACTTGACTTTCTATTAAATGAACAGTTAGGCAAGGATGCTATCCTCAATTCGCTACAGAAATCCTATCTATTCTTGTTGAGTTATTATAGAATGATCAAGCCTGCAATGAACTATCATGGTTTACTAGGATTGCTGCAGATATTTGAGAAGGACCATCAGCTTCAAAAAGAGCTAATGCATGTAGTGGGAGGTTCGTCTACAGATCGTCGATCCTCTAAAAGAGGAAAGAAGAAGAAGGTACAGAAAAAATATGTCGATGATTCAAAGCCAAAGCAGAATAAAAAATCAAAAGTCGATAAGAGCGAAGTAGAATGCTTCTCTTGTAAGAAGCTGGATCATTAGAAAAAAAATTATCCGGCTTATATAGCTTTCCTTGATCCGAACAGGCCTAAGAACAAGAGAAACAAGCAATCGATTGCTTCACAAGGTATTTATATGGTAACTCCTTATAATTTTTCTATTTATGATACTACTATCTGGGTATTGATATCGAAAGTCCAATTAATATTTACAATTCATTATAAGAACTCTAGGTCACTAGAAAATTTAAAAAAGATGAACGGTTCCTAAATATTGGAGATGAAAGCCTTGTTTTATTCTAACATTAGGAACTATGCAGCTTGTTTTCAAGTCTAATAGTGTCATGTTAGATGAGTATTATTATTATCCTTTCTTTTTGATGAATGTCATCTCTGTAGGTTTTTTGGCCAAACTTGATTTCAAATTTTTAATAAAGGATGATTTTTGTGATATTATTATGAATGATACTACAATTATGTGTGGACAATTAAAATATGGTATATATATATTATCATAGCCTATTGGTGTAATGTATATATCGAACAAATACCCTAAGATAGATAATGTCAGTGATTCCTACTTTTGGCATTGTAGGCTAGGTCATGTGAGCAAGAATGGGATAGACAAGTTAATCAAAGAGGTTATCTTTGAAATTAATGATTGCAAATCATTACCGATCTGTGAATCCTGTCTACATGATAAGATGATCAAGTCGCCTTTTAAGAAAAAAGATGAACGAACCAGTGATGTTCTAGGTCTAATACATAGCGATGTATGTGGATTTATGAACATAGCCATCAAAGGAGGATACTATTACTTTATTATATTTACAGATGATCTATCGAGGTATAGGTACGTCTATCTTATAAAGCATAAATTTGAATCATTTGAAATATTCAAATGATTCTGTAATGAAATAGAAAAATAGACTGAGAAGAGTATTAAAACTCTTCGATCAGACCGAGAAGATGAATACCTTATCAGTGATTTTCTGATATATCTAGAGGATAATATAATTTTCTCTCAGTAGACCCCTCCTGGAACACCATAATATAATGGGATGTCTGAAAGGAGAAATCGAATCTTGTTAGACATGGTTCGATCCATGATGGAGTTTGCTAATCTGTCAATCTCCTTATGGAGATATGCTCTTGAAACTACCTGTCATATTTTGAATAAGATTTCGAGCAAGTCTGTTGATAAAACTCCATATGAGATATGGATAGAGTATAGGTCGGTGCTTTCACACCTTCGGATTTGGGGGTATCCAACTTATATCAAGTATTTAAAGATAGATAAGCTTGGACCAAAATTTGATAAATGCTTATTCGTAGGGTACCCAAAGAAAATTAAAAGGTACTACTTCTACCTCACTAAAGAACAAAAGATGTTCGTAAGCAACAGGATAATTTTTTTTGGAAAAAGAGTTTCTTGAAGAAGGAATTAATGTTAGTAAAATTGAACTTGATGAAGTTCATGAGGTAGAAGAATCGACACACACAGGAATCGGATTGGATTGAAAAATTGAGTCCAAAGCCTGTAGAGGCACCATTAAGGAGATCTGATAGAGTACCACATCAATCAAATAGATATTATAGTTTTCTTAATCCGAAATCATGATCCTATCGAACTAGATAAGAACGATGAGGATCCGATCATCTATATGAAAGCCATGCAAAGGTCTGACTCCTAGAAGTGGCTTGAGGTCCATAAAATCTGAGATAGAGTCTATGAAAATCAATAGTGTATGGACACTAGTTGATTCATCCGAAAGGATAAAATTCATAGGGTGCAATTGGATTTCAAAAGAAAAAGAGGAGCAGACAGAAAGGTAAAGCCCATCTAGTTGCCAAGGTTACCATCAGCATTATGGTATTGACTATGATGAGACGTTCTCACCTGTGGCAATGCTCAAGTCCATCCGGATTATGCTTGCAATAGCGACATACTTAGATTATGAGATCTAGCAAATGGATATCAAATTGCTTTCCCTAAATGGAGAGCTGGAAGAAAATATGTATATGGTACAATCTGAAGGGTTCATATCCACAGACAAATCTAATGTATGCAAACTAAATAGATCTATTTATGAATTGAAGCAAGCATCTAGGAGTTGGAACATGCATTTTGATAAGGTGATCAAAACATATAAGCTTCATTAGAAATGGAGAAGAGTCTTACATCTATAAATGAACTAATAATTCTGTAGTCATCTTTCTTGCACTGTATGTAGATGATATACTGTTAATAAAAAATGACATCCTAGCTTTGCAGAGTGTAACGCTGTGGCTCTCATCATAATTCTACATGAAAGATTGGGAGAAGCATTCTACATCCTAGAGATGAAGATCTATAGAGATAGATCTAGAAGGTTGCTTGGATTGTCTCAATCCACGTACATCGATACCATATTGAAATAATTTAATATGAAGAATTTCAAGAAACACTATCTCTCGATAAGTCATGGAATTACTCTCTCCAAGAAGGATTATCTGACAATCCCTCAGGAGAGAGAGCATATGAGTAGGATCTCATATGCTTTGGCAGTGGGGTCTCTCATATACATCATGACGTGTACGAGATCGGATGTGGCCTATTCACTAAGAGTAGTGAGTAGATATCAGTCTGATCTGGGTGAAAACTATTAAAAAGTTGTGAAGACAATCCTTAAGTATTTAAGAAATACTAAAGACCAATGGCTTATCTATGAAAATACTGACTTGAAAACTTATGAGATACACTGATTTTAGTTCAGTCAAACATGATGATAGCAAAAG
>NC_026000.2:123039843-123044843 GCF_000442705.2 Elaeis guineensis | reverse complement strand
ACTCCAGGATGAGATCGAGGAGCTCATCAGACAAGTCGGCTCGACAGGTTCATCGGCCCGACCTGAGGGTAGAGAAGATCGGCCAAGGGCCCTACCGCAACCGAGCCGCCAAGGAGGAAGAGCAGCCGGAGATCGGCCTCCAATTGGGATCATCAACTCTATCTCTGGAGGACCTTGACAGAAGCAGACCTTCTACAACCCTGGGATTTGAAAAACTTGTAAATGTATTACGAATGATCCGCTTTAAATCAAGATTCCTTTCAGGTCTGCATATCTTTTCCTTTTTGGCATGGACTTGTAACGACAGGGGATGACCCCTTCGGACAACGAAAACAAACCCTAATGTGGGCAAAGTTGAAAGTCCGATTATTTTAGACCGGATGGAGGGAGAGGCCATGTAGCACCCATATGCACCCCCACAGCCATGTTAGGGACAGGAGGAGAACCTCGCCCTAACATGAGCAAGGTCGAAGGCCTGGTTATTTGTAGACCGAATGGGGGAGAGGCCATACAGCGCCATATGCCCCCCACAGCCATGTTAGGGACAGAGGAGAACCTCACCCTAACATGAGCAAGGTCGAAGGTCCGGTTATTTGTAAACCGGATGGGAGAGAGGCCATACAGCACCCATATGCGCCCCCACAGCCATGTTAGGGACAGGAGGAGAACCTCGCCCTAACATGAGCAAGATCGAAGGCCCGGTTATTTGTAGACCAATGGGGGAGAGGCCATGCAGCGCCATATGCGCCCCCACACCATGTTAGGGACAGAGGAGAATCTCACCCTAACATGAGCAAGGTCGAAGGCCCATTTTTTGTAGACCGGATGGGGGAGAGGCCATACAGTGCCCATATGTGCCCCCGCAGCCCCGTTAAGAACAGAAGGAGAATCTCGTCCTAACCTGAGCTGAAATCGATCACATCAGAAATGGAGGAAGAACCTATCCTAACCTGAGCTGAAACCGACCACATCAAAAATGGGGGAAGAACTTCATCCTGACATCGATTAAGGTCCCGTCATTCGAGACCTGACAAGAAAGAAGAAAACCTTCTCAGCGGCCCCTTCGCGCTCCCGCGACCCCACCAAGAGTAGAGGGAAAACCCTCATAAAAAAGAAAAAGAAAAAGGGAGGGGAGTTAAGAAGGAAAGCGATGAACTGCATCAGCGATGAATGAAAAATAAATCATATCAAAGATGCAGGAACCTCGTCCCGCGAGGATTGGGGTTCTTATCAAAATCCCGATCTTCCAGAAAGCTCTCAACACAGGCCAAGGATAAGATGGCTTCCTCAGGGCGACGAGAAGCCGACCTCCAAGCTCGAACTCTGAAAGGAGGCATCAAACCCGAGTGGTCCGGACAAATCAGCGGCCATAAACAGAAGGATGGGTCAATGCGACGGTGATCGGGTACCTCCGAATGGCATCGATATCGGACAAGGCAAAAGCCGAAGGAAGCTCGGCAAATGACAATTCAACACATGAGTAAAAGAGGTAACGAAAATTTTCTTTTCATGTCATTAATTAAGTATACATTACAGAGCCCTTGAGGCTGAAGAAGAAAGATGACAAGAAAAGCAAGCCGACCGGCAACGACCAAGAACCTCCAGACACATCGGCATCAAAAAGAAAAAAAAAAAAACAACAAGCCAACAAACAAACAAGTGGCAAAAGAAGACACATAGAAGGACGAAAGACAAAAAGAGCCCTAAGGGGGCCCGACTTCTTCCGACTTCAACTTTCGGCTTCGACCCTCATCAGGGAGTGCCTTAAGCTTTCACTTCTTCTTCCAATTCTTCTCTCTATTAGCATCTCCATATATCTCCGATGAAGTCACTGGCTTTCGTTCTCCGCTCTCGACGCCTTTTTCTCAGGACCTCAGATTCTGCCTCCGCATCCTTGATTGCCTGCTGCTCGTATACCAGTGGATCTTCAATTACTGCAGTTCGGCCTTCCCCTCCACAAGGGCGACAGATAGCTCTTCTACGGTTCTTCTCAGGATTGGAGTTCGTCAGGATCCCGAATAGGAGCAAACTGAGCTCCTTCAGCTAGCTGCCTTTGGAGGCGGGCAACCTCGTCGGTCGCCATCCTGAGCTTCCTCCTATAGTCATCCACCTGCTTGCACCAGCCGTCCGGTATGCGTCATAGCTCGCCTCGCATCCTGGAGCTATTGCTGAAGGTCGGAGAACTTCTTCGACCATTCTCGATCGCAGTCGGCCCGAGTCGGAAGCCGGGATGAGCTTCCTTCCAACTGGCTAATCCTCTCCTGTGCAGCCGACAGCTTCACTCTGAGAGAGCTGATCTTGGCAGCTTGAGCCCAAGATCGATCGCTGGCGCGCTTCTTATGTTCCTCGAGCTCCTTCTCAAAGTTTGCTTTCCTCCGACTGTACTCCATGATCCCCTTCACGTGGAGGTTTCGAAAGCGGGTGGCCTCCGGGTGGCCTCAGAGTGACTCTCCCTCAACCTGCGAAGTTTGCCATCCATCTCCTTCGATCTTTTTGTTAAATGATGAACTTTCTTCTTCAGCGTTGGATCATGGACTTCAGCGGAATTCCTGTGGCAAGGGAAGCGCTTCGACAGGACACTGCCATCGGGAGATAAAAGCGTCAAGGCCGTCTCATTGCAGAGAGAAAAAAAAAAGAGAGGGGGGAGAAGAGTGGAGAAGCCCTCCATAAGGAGAAACCCAATTTTATTGATTGAATGTTTCTTAAAGATAAGAGGGAAAAGAAAAATTGCAATAAAAGAAAAATACAAAGTCAGAGGTCTCAGACCTCTGAAATAGGAGTCGGAGAGCTCGGTTTCTTGGAAGGGGTGCTGTGGTGATAGTGGCAGTGGGAGAGGGCCCGGCTTCGTCTTCAGACGCCTCATCCAAGAAGCTGAGGTCGAGCTCGAGAAATTTCTTGACCACCTTCTCCTGACAGAGCTCGAACCTTTGATGAATGCTTCTTGGGCGAACTTGACGTTCAGGTCCCTCATCTCCGCGGAGGCCTTGAACTCCTCCACCGCTAGAACCCTGGCCTCTGAGATCAGGACCGAAATCTGCTCCATCAAATTTACGACCTCGGCCTCCGCTTCCTCATCGTCTCCTCCGAGGTCTGCTTTTCCTTCTCAAAGGCCTCTTGGAGGTTGGCTACCTCGGCAGCCTTTTCTTTGAAGCGGGCGACTTGGCCCGATGACTCTCCTCTGCCTGGATGGCATCCCTCCTCGCCGATTTATCGCCTCGATGTTGGCAAGGAGCTGGTGCCGATCTGCAAGGGGGCCAGGAGGTCAGAATGAAAGTTGAAGAATTAATTAAATGAAGGAGCGAGGAGAAGGAGGAAAGTGAACCTGTTTACCTCGAGAAAGGACCCTAGGGAGTCCCAAACCCGCTGTTCGGGATCGACGCGATCAATCCTCTGGATGACTTCGGGCAGGATGCAGCCGTCGATCAGTCGCTTTATCAGGTCCCTGTCATTAAAGGATTCTCCCCTGCTCTTCTTCGAACCGTGGGACTCTTCGATGGTGGCTCGGGGCTACTCACCCTGCGAGCCACGACTTCCTTCTCCTCCCCCTCTCAACCCCTGGCACCTCCTCGAAGCGGACCCCCGAAGCGAAACCTCAGCGGGGGAACTCCTTGAAGAGGCCCGGGGAGCCGGAGGTTCGCGTCTGAAGGAACGTCGACCGTGAGGGCCCCTGGGCAGGCATGGCCGAGCTCGTCTCCTCCGTTCTGGCCTTCTTTGCCGATCGGAGGCCGCGGGCCTTTTCTTTTGTGAGCCTTGAGGCCCCTGCGAGCGTCCGTGCTGCTTCGGCATCCATTCCTAAAAAAAAAAAGAAAGAGAGAGAAAAAAGAGATCAGTAATGGAGTGAAAAAGGAAGAAGTGACGCGTAAAAAAAAAAAAGAAGAGAAGAAGAGCAGGAGAAAAGAGAAGAAAGGAAAGATGGGATACTCGTAGGATCCAGGGGCTCAAGCCGATGTTGAACAAAAATGCTCCTTCAGAAGGTTGGGAAGGGAAGGAGTCGAATAACTAAGAAGCTTTCGGGCGGCCTGAAGGTCGTCCTCCCCCAGGCTGGGGGCCCGCGGACAGAGTCCCTCAGGGAGCCCCAAGGGGCAGTCCCAGCTTCAAGGTCGGGCACTGGACGTAGAGGTACTTCCCCTTCCAATTATGGATTGAAGAGGGAGCACCCTTCAGTAACCCCTTCCTGCCGAACTGGGGGGAGAAGTACCACCAGTTTTGACCGAGGGGTGGCGCTTGAAAGTATAAAAATACCTAAACAAAGAAAGAGATGGCTGAACTTCGACTACGTGGCAAAGGGAGAGGAACCCTATCAGAAACCTAAAGAATTCGGTGCGACTGAAGCAAAAAATGTCTAAAAAATGGAAAAGAGCGACGACGAAGGGGGAGCGGAAGACGAGCCCGGCACGGAAGGCCTCCTGGTACAGGCAAAACGGCAGGTGGGGGGTGCTAGCCGGTCGGCGGGATCAGGAAGCTCCAGATCGTACTCTGAGGAACTCCATACTGAACCCTTGTCAGTAAAAGTTCATCCGGAGTCAGAGAATAAGGAATGGCCCAGCGCAAAAATCGGTGAGGCCCCACCTAAATGAGGGTTCGTCTATAGTATGAGGGTTCTGGGGGGCTGAGGCAGATGAACTCCTGGAACCACTAGAGGCGGAAGTGCCAGAAGATATTTCAAACACGGATCCTAAAAATCCCAGAGAAATCAGGCGAAATAAGAGGCGAAAGGTTCGGGGGGACCAAACCAGGGGAATGCGCGGAAGAAAAATGGAGGAGAAAGGGCACCTAGATGGCAAGAAGAGAAATGAAAGTTTCGGGACTAACCTAAGTCGCTCTGAAGGATGCAGAGATGCAGGACAGGGATGACTCGAAGAATGCTTAGGGCCAAGGTGGACGCCAAAGAGGGTCAGAGCTTCGGAGGGAAGGCAGACACGACGAACTTTCGGACAGAATGAGACTCCTGAAGGTGGAAAGGCGGGTTTAAATAGACCCTGGATCCGGTGCTATAATGA
>NC_026000.2:123019843-123034843 GCF_000442705.2 Elaeis guineensis | reverse complement strand
CACATGTTGGCGAAGCATTTTGGTAAGGCGGCAATTTTGTCAGTGACCTGCTGATGAAGAGACTACTTATGCTGGTGTAGAACCAACTCTTGACCTATGGTAATTTTGAAGGGATCTTTTCAAGATTTTGGTGGGGCTGAAGAGGCCTTCTTGTTGAAAAGACAACTTTTCGTTGGCAGTATGATTTGGATAAATTACTTACTATTTGTTATTTTGTAATCAACTTGGAGAAGGATTAGTGTAATCTTTTTTCCCTTCTCTTGTTTGGAAGAAGGATTTAGCATAGTCTTTTTTTTTCAAATATTATTTTGAGAAAGATTAAAAGTAAAGAATTTTATACCTATATAGAATAATATCTTCTTCTGATAGTTTTTCTGGTCAAAATTTATAGATGGGTTTGGAAAACTCTCATGTGGAATTTTTATTTATATTCTTTTCTTTTTCAAGGAAAGACATGGCAAGGAGGTTTGTGAAAAATTAAATTTTGTGAATAAAACTAGAAAGAGATCTATAGAGTTTCTAAAATTATCATAAAAAGAAGATTTTGAAAAGTTTTTTCATATAAGACTCAGTGAAGAAAAACTTAGTAAGTTTGTATATTAATTTTGCCTTTCTAAAGATTTTTGTATTTATAATTTATCTTGAATTTTACTAGGATAATTCTTTGGATCTAGAAGAATATCTCAGTTTTCTTCTTTTTCTGATAGGATACTAGATTGGCTTACCAAATCTATTACCACTCATATTCTACCATCTGTCAAGCACTTGTAATTTTGAAATTTTTTGGCTTCCCAAAAGATATCGATATAGTTGATTAAAATATATTCTTCTATATCAAAATTCTCTATATTCTTTATAAATTTATTTTGATTAGTTCTTAGAATGTTAGCTCTTTGAATATGGGTAAGATAATAAATTTGAAAAGGATAAATAGTTCTGCCAAGCTTTCTTTCTTCAATTTCACTATAAATTATTATCTTTATTTCTATCCTAGTTTTTGCTAATTGTTTTAGGACTGAAGAGACAACACTTGGAAATATTTCCAATGGGTACTTGCAATCAACTATAGCTAGTTTAACTAGTAATTTATAAATTACTCTAATAACTATATTAGAAGGATTAATATTTATTTTTGAAATGCAAAGTTTCGGCCAACACCAGTCTACTATGATAAATTTATTGAGATTTTTATATATTTCTTTGAATTCATTAGGTTGAAAGATTTTATCAAAAATAATACTTTGAATTTCAGAAGGTAATATTCTTTGTGCTTTGTTCCAGATCTCTAATCTTTATTTTTTAATAGAGTGATCAGTCATTTGTCTAAGGTTTGAACTACTATCATCTGTAGAACTAAGTCTAGAATTAAATAAGGCTAGAGGTTTAAGGTTACCTGTTGATTGGTGGAATTTTTTATTTAGAATATTTTTATCATGGATTAATGTATTTGGTAATTTATATGTAAAGCTTGAACTACGTACAGTCATTAGATTACTTATAGGAATTAATTTCTTAGGGATATAATTTGTTTCAAAATTAATTAGGGTTAGGATATCTAATATATAATTTTTTGTATGAAGATTGACTTATATTTCTTTAAAGAAATTTGAAGTCTCTTCCTCTTGGATAGTTTCTTTTCTCTTATCCATATTTAGATATGGTTTGGATTTAAAGGGATTATGAAAGTAAGAATTTTTTTCTTTTTCTTTTGAATTTCCAAGAGGGTCACAACAAGGGTTTAACTAGAAGTCTAGATCTGATATCTTTTGAATAGTTTTCTATAGGTATAGGTTTTGGTGTTAAAATACTTGGATTTTGTAAACAAGAGAATATAGGTATCTTATGGCTAATTTTCTTTTGAAAATTGTTAAAATGGTTTAGAATAAACAAAAGACTTTTATACCTTACAGGATAAAGATTTTTATATCTTAATACTAAGTTTTCTCTTTTAAATTTTTTCAAAGATCTAGTTAATAATTGAGATTTTGATAAAAAATTATTTAAAGATTGGATTCTAACTTCTAGCTCAATTTTTTCTTTTATTAAGGGGTTAGAATGGTAATCAAGAGTTTTCTTATTACTTTCTTTGAGTGAGAGGAGTTTTAAAGATTTATTAGATTCTCTTATTTTGTTATAGATATTGGAAAAAGGAGGTATTTTAGAATGGAAGGTAAGCAGGTTTTGAGACATAACAAATTTATGTGATTCTAACTTGAAAGTTCTAAGATCCAAAGGTAGTTTTATTAAGATTTTTAAGTTTCTTGGTATTTTCTATAGTAAGTTAGTCTAGAAGTTTTGTGGGCTTTTATTATAGATTTTAATTAGATATAATTCTATATTTTGACTTAAAGATCCAGAAAGATGTTTGTCTTGATTATTTTTTGGTTCTGATAAAGTTTGAAGGTTATTGCCTAGAACCAGGTTTGGAACCTCTTTCTGGATTTTTGTTTCAGGATCAACTTCTTCTAGAGAATTGATTTTCTCTAGATGATCTTCTTCCTGAAATGATTTTGCTAAAAGCTCTGGGTCTTTTATGATTTGAGTGTTTTTAACCTTTTGGGGATTATCTAAAGATTCTGAATATGTTAAGGTTTTAATATTTTTAATGTTGTCTTTAGGTCTTAGGATTATATCTATGTTTTCAATTAATTCTTCTTTATTTGTAGAATCTTGATTAGCTATTTTGAAAGAGGAATTCTTAGGTTGAGGTTTTTCATCCTTGTTATTATTCTGAAGGTATGAACAAAGATATTCAATAACTCTTTTGCCTTTCTCTAAATAGATTATTATTTTTTTATTTATACAGTTACAATTATTACCCCATATAATGTCAGAATTATGTTTGTTTTGAGAATTTGACCTTAAATTTGGCATATTTGTTTTGAAAATTGGTTTATCATTAATTCTAGGTTGACCTAAATCATATTTTTCAAACCAATTAAAGAATTTGATGGAAGTTTTGTATAATTTTATGAAGATAAAATATCTAGATTGGATTTCTACGGGTTGGGTTATGTTGTAAGTTTTAAAAAATTATAGTCTTTTATGTTCATTATGCCTAGCAAAAAAGTCTTCATTAAATATTTCTCTATATTTAGAATCATCTTTACTAGAATGGGATAAGGATTTGCTTTGGGAATTTGGCTTTAGGTTTAATGGATTAGGTTGAATTTTGGAGATTGGCAAAGGGCTTATCTTGGATTCAGGATATGAGAATGACAGATGTTGAGGATAATAATCTTGACTTTCATTCTCATTATCAGATTCAGAATAGAGAGATTGGATGTCGTTTTGATCATCATTTTGATAGTCTAAAATGTCATCTAGATACAAATCAAGATATGAATCCATTTCTATATGGAAAGTGATGATAGATCTAAGAAAGATGGTTGGAAAGCTAAAAGGCTTCAGGAAGGGGATAAGGTTTAAGGAGGATGATCAAAAGGAGAATGGTTAGAAGGAAGGTGATTAAGATCTTGAGGGTTAATAGGAAATCTTATGTTTATGAGAAAGAAAAATGGTTAAAAGATTCTATGGAGAATTATAGGAAAAGATTAGGTACCTAGCTACCTTAGTAATTCAGATATAAAAGAATGAAAGAATAAAGAATGTTCTTAGGAATTTTCTAAGTAAAAGAATAAAAGAATGAGGTTTCTAGCTACTTACATAGCTAGAGGTTATTCAAAGAATAAACAAATGGAAGTATAAGGAATGTGGAAAGAATAAAAGATAACCTATAAAGAAAAATACTTAATATCTATATGTTAGACTCTACAAGATATAGACTTTTGTTAGTTTCTAGACAAGGTATGGAAAAATACCTAAATGACTCAAAATATAAAAGAATACCTAAAAAGAAAAGAATTAGTAAAGGACTCAATACCTAAAAGATGTTAGTGATCCTTGCTACCACTTTATGATAATAATTTTAAGAGTGGAAAGAGTTAGTAAAAGAAGATCAAGAAAAGATACTTATCTTAGGAGACTTAACAGTATGGCTTCAGTAAGTAGTCAAGAAAAAATACCTATCTTAAGAGACTTACACAAGAGGATCTGAAACTTCAGATCTGAGATGGATATCCAATTTAGGTACCAAAGGTAGTCCTCTCTGTGATCTTTACTACCTACGTCTATAGCGGCTCTCTCTGACCTTCATCGACAATGGCATGTCCTGAAGCAGTTTTATACCTGAAGGTACATCCGAGTCTCTATCACTAGATCATCCGTCAGTTATACAACTCTTATGCTCTTCGGATCAAGCCTAAGTAATCTTGATTGATGCTCCTATTGCTCATCAATCTCTGTTTTTACTAAAATGCCTAGCTTTTCTCTCTATACCAAGTCTAGGTTGTCTGATACTGCTCTTCAGACCAAGCCTAAGTAATCTTGTTTGATGCTCCTACTGCATATCAAACCTTGATCTTTCTAAACTACTTCTCTCTACCTGGGCTCTGTTATCAACCTATGGTAGAGAAAGGGATCTGACTCAATAAAAAATTAAAAACTTATGACTCATACTACATATATATATATATGTGTATACACACACACACACACACACACACATATATATATATATATATATATATATGTTGGTGCAAAAATCCGCTTACGCCGGAGAAGCTGGAGTCGCGGTCGCCGTCGCCGTCGGGACCTGCAAAAGAAGTCTAAACCGGAGGTGGGGTTGCTCCGGCAAGACCCTCCGACGCTAAAGTCAGTTCTCTGCCTCAACAAGAATGGAGTGCTCGAACAGAAATTTTAGCAGAGTTTCTAGGTAAAAATGAGAGCTTAGAGAATAACGTATCTGGGGTCCCCCTTTTATAGACGGAGGGAGCAACAGACTGATAGCAGTGTCTGTAATCGTCTGGCAGTGGGCTGCCCAGAGTCAGGGGGAGTTTGTTGTGAAGAGTAATGGGGTGGAATCGTGGCTATCACCGGGACACGCCACGTGGAGTCTGTCACGGAGAGTGGAGCGGCGTCCGTTGTCGTGACTTGCCGGAGGATGGAAGAATCATGCGGTATCCGTCGCAGGAAGTGGAGCAGGATCGTGGGCATCATAGCGGTCTGCCAGGGAGTGATGGAGCCGTGCGGAATCCGTCGTAGGAAGTGGACCAGAGTCGTGGCCGTTACCACGACCCGCCAGGGAGTGCAAGCCTGTCGACTGAAGTTTGACTGGAGTGTCTAGCGGAGAGGGGTGGTTAGCTATTCATTTGAGAGGAGCCCAGAGTCCAGCTCCCGTAAGAGTCCGGACGAAGTCTTCCTTTAGCCGAAGTTGGGGACGGAGCCCGGCTCCCGTAGGAGTCCGGACGGTGCTTACCAGCGGTTGGAGTTGGTGACGGAGCTCGGCTCCCGTAGGAGTCCGGGCGGAGTCTTCTTTGCAGTTGAAGTTGGGGACGGAGCCCGACTCCCGTAGGAGTCTGGGCGGAGTCTTCCTGCAATTAAAGTCAGGTGCGAAGTCCAGCTCCCGTAAGAATCCGGATGGAGCTTACCAGCAGTCGAAGTTGGTGACGGAGCCCGACTCCCGTAGGAGTCCGGGCGGAGTCTTCCTTGCAGTTGAAGTTAGGGATGAAGCCCGGCTGCCGTAGGAGTCCGGGTGGAGTCTTCCTTGCAGTTGAAGTTGGGGACGGAGCCCAGCTCCCGTAGGAGTCCGGGCGGAGTCTTCCTTGCTGTTGAAGTTGGGGACAGAGCCCGGCTCCTGTAGGAGTCCGGGCGGAGTCTTCCTGCAATTAAAGTCAGGTGCGAAGTCCGACTCCCGTAGGAGTCCAGACGGAGCTTACCAGCAGTTGAAGTTGGTGATGGAGCTCGGCTCCCGTAGGAGTCCGGGCGGAGTCTTCCTTGCAGTTGAAGATGGGGACGGAGCCCGGCTCCCGTAGGAGTCCGGGCGGAGTCTCCCTTGCAGTTGAAGTTGGGGGCGGAGCCCGACTCCCGTAGGAGTCTGAGCGGAGTCTTCCTTGCAGTTGAAGTTGGGGACGGAGTCCGGCTCCCACAGGAGTCCGGGCGAAGTCTTCCTGCAATTAAAGTCAGGTGAGAAGTCTGGCTCCCGTAGGAGTCCGAACGGAGCTTACCAGCAGTCGAAGTTGGTGATGGAGCCCGGCTCCCGTAGGAGTCCGGGCGGAGTCTTCCTTACAGTTGAAGTTGGGGACGGAGCCCAGCTCCCGTAGGAGTCCTGGCGGAGTCTCCCTTGCAGTTGAAGTTGGGGGTGGAGCCCGGCTCCCGTAGGAGTCTGGGCGGAGTCTTCCTTGCAGTTGAAGTTGGGGACGGAGCCCGGCTCCCGCAGGAGTCCGGGCGGAGTCTTCCTGCAATTAAAGTCAGGTGTGAAGTCTGGCTCCCGTAGGAGTCCGGACGGAGCTTACCAGCAGTCGAAGTTGGTGATGGAGCCCGACTCCCGTAGGAGTCCGGGCGGAGTCTTCCTTGCAGTTGAAGTTGGGGATGGAGCCTGGCTCCCGTAGGAGTCCGGGCGGAGTCTTCCTTGCAGTTAAAGTTGGGGATGGAGCCCGACTCCCGTAGGAGTCCGGGCGGAGTCTTCCTTGCTGTTGAAGTTGGGGATGGAGCCCGGCTCCCGTAGGAGTCCGGGTGGAGTCTTCCTGCAATTAAAGTCAGGTGCGAAGTCCGGCTCCCGTAGGAGTCCAGACGGAGCTTACCAGCAGTTGAAGTTGGTGACAGAGCCCGGCTCCCGTAGGAGTCCGGATGGAGTCTTCCTTGCAGTTGAAGTTGGGGACAGAGCCCGGCTCCCGTAGGAGTCCGGGCGGAGTCTCCCTTGCAGTTGAAGTAGGGGGCGGAGCCCGGCTCCCGTAGGAGTCCGGACGGAGTCTTCCTTGCAGTTGAAGTTAGGGACGGAGCCCGGCTCCCACAGGAGTCCGGGCGGAGTCTTCCTGCAATTAAAGTCAGGTGCAAAGTCTGGCTCCCGTAGGAGTCCGGATGGAGCTTACCAGCAGTCAAAGTTGGTGACGGAGCCTGGCTCCCATAGGAGTCCGGGTGGAGTCTTCCTTGCAGTTGAAGTTGGGAACGGAGCCCGGCTCCCGTAGGAGTCCGGGCGAAGTCTTCCTTACAGTTGAAGTTGGGGACGGAGCCCGGCTCCTGTAGGAGTCCGGGCGGAGTCTTCCTTGCAGTTGAAGTTGGGGGCGGAGCCCAGCTCCCGTAGGAGTCCGGGCGGAGTCTTCCTTGCAGCTGAAGTTGGGGATGGAGCCCGGCTCCCGTAGGAGTCCGGGCGGAGTCTTCCTTGCAGTTGAAGTTGGGGGCAGAGCCCGGCTCCCGTAGGAGTCCGGGCGGAGTCTTCCTTACAGTTGAAGTTGGGGGCGGAGCCCAGCTCCCGTAGGAGTCCGGGCGGAGTCTGCTTGCGCTCGGAGTTGTGGGCGGAGTCCGGCTCCCGTAGGAGTCCGGACAAGGTCTGTCTGCAGCCGGAGTCGGGGACGAGGCCCGCGAGAGTTAATCCCGTTGAGAACTTCAGCTGAGGGTATTTTATACCCAACACCAGTCCCCCTACTTTCGAGTTTGAATTTCGAATGAAGGAAGTACAAAGAGGTTTGCACAGCCGAAGTTGTCCCCATGAACCCTATGTACGACCGCCTCCAGATATTTTGGCATTAAATGTGCGCGTGCTGGAGTCTTTTCAAATCGGGGTGATACGAGGGGACCCTTCGAAATTCTTGCTGGTACATTGGCCCAGGTACGGCACATTAATGGCTCTATCAGCCGTCAGCCGCTTTTAGCCGCCTGCCGTGGCGAGTGGGACACGTGTCGAGCACGGGCCGATCTGGGGGGATTCGCGATCATTATGACGCTGGATCCCAGGGTCTATTTAAATCCGCCCTTCCGCCTTTAGGGGCCCTATTCCGCCTGAGAGTTCCATCAGTATCCGCCCCTTCTTCGAGAGTCCCGATTCTCTTTGGCATCTTCTTGGGCCATAGGCATCCTTCGAATCGTCCCTTTCCTCGCCCCTCTGCATCCCTCAGGGTGATCTAGGTTAGTCCCAGAACCTCCGTCCTTTTTCTTGCCATTTAGGAGCCTTTTCTTCGCCATTTTCTTCTGTCGTATTCCTCCGAGTTAGTCTCCTGTGACCTCTCATCCTTTGTCCCGTATATTTTCTTCGAAATCTTTAGAGTCTTCATTCGAAGTTATTTGAAATATCTTTCGGCTCTTTCGCTTCCAGCGGTTCCGAGAGTTCTTCCACCTCAACCCCTCAGGTCCCTCGTTCTGTAGACGAACCCGCATCTGGGGCTGGGCTTCACCCGATTTTTGTGCTGGGCACCATTCCATGCTCCCTGACTCCGGATGAACTCCTTCTGATAAGGGTTCAGTATGAAGTTCCTCCGGAGTACGACCTGGAGCTGCCTGGCCCCTCTAACTGGGCTAGCACTCCCCCACCCAATCGTTTTTGCCTGTATCAGGAGGCATTTTGTGCCGGGCTCCGGCTTCTGCTTCCGTCCTTTGTTGTCGCCCTCTTCCGCTTCTTAGATATCTCTTTGGCTTCAGTTACTCCAAATTCTTTTAGATTTTTGATAGGATTTCTCTCCCTTTGCCACGTAGTCGAGGTCCAGCCGTTCCTCTCTCTGTTTAGGCATTTCTATACCTTCAAGCGTCATCCTTCGGTGCAGGACTGGTGGTATTTCTCCCCTCAGTTCGGCAAGAAGGGTTTACTGAAAGGTGCCCCCTCTTCAATCTACAACTGGAAGGAGAAATACCTCTTCATCCACTGCCCGACCCTGAGGCTGGGCCTGCCCCCTTGGGGCTCTCTGAGGGATTCTGTCCGTCGAGCCCCTAGCCTGGGGGAGGACGACCTCCAGGCTGCCCGAAAACTTCTTGACTACTCCGCTCCTTCCCTTCCCAACCTTCTGAGGGAGCAATTTTTGTTCAACATCGGTCTGAGCCCCCAGGATCCTGCGAGTACTCTATCTTTTCCTTTCTTTTCTTTTCTTCCGTCCTTCTTCTTTTTCTTTCTTTTTCATCTCTTTTCTCTTTCTTCTTTTTTTTTCTTCTCTCTTTTTTTTTTTTGCATGCTACTCCTTCCTTTTTCATCCCATTATTGATTTCTGATTTTTGATTGATTTTTTTTTTTTAAGGAATGGACGTCGAAGCAGCACGGATGCTTGCCAGGGGCCTCAAGGCCCACAAAAGAAAGGGTGCCGCGGCCTCCGGATCAGCAAAGAGAGACAGGGCGAAGGAGTCGAGCTTGGTCGCGCCTGTCCAGGTGGCTCCAGCGATCGACGTTCCCTCGGATGCCGAACCAACGGCCCCCCGGGCCTCTTCAAGGAGTCCGCCGACTGGGGCTCCCGTTTCAGGGGTCCGCTCCACGGAGGCACCCGTAGTCGAGAGGGGGAAGAGAAGGAAGTCGTTGGCCCACAGGGTGAGTAGCCGTCGAGCCACCGCTGATGAGTCCCTCGATTTCGAAGAGGAGCCGGAGAATCCCTTCAATGACAGGGACTTGATCAAGTGGTTGATCGACGGCTGCATTCTGCCTGAAGTCGTCGAGAGGATCGACCGCGCCGATCCTGAGCAGCGGGTTTGGGACTCCCTAGGGTCCTTTCTCGAGGTAAACAAATCTTCATTTAACCGGCTATTCAACCCTTGTTCTGATCCCCTAGCCGCCCTTGCAGATTGAGCACCAGCTCCTCGCCAATATCGAGGCGATGAACCGGACGAGGAGGGATGCCATCCAGGTGGAGGAGCATCACCGGGCCGAGGTCGCTCGCCTCAAAGAAAAGGCAGCCGAAGTAGTTGCCCTCCAGGAGGCCCTGGAGAGAGAAAAGCAGGCCCGAGAAGAAGAGAGGCAAACCTCGGAGGAGACGGTGAGGAAGGCGGAGGCCGAGGTCGCCAACTTGGTGGAGCAGATTCTGGTCCTGGTCTCAGAGGCCAGGGTTCTTGCAGTGGAGGAGTTCAAGACCTCCACAGAGATGAGGGACCTGAACGTCAGGTTCGGTCAAGAAGCATTCATCAAGGGGTTCGAGCTCTGCCAGGAGAAGGTGGCCAGGAAATTTCTCGAGCTCGACCTCAGCTTCTTGGGCGAGGAGTCTGAGGATGAGGCCGGTCCTTCTCCTGCCGCTACTGCTGCCGCAGCCCCCCCTCCAGAAACACCGAGCTCTCCAACTCCTGCTTCTGAGGTCTGAGACCTCCGACCTTGTATCTTTCTTTTACCGTAATTTTTCTTTTCCTTTTTGTCTTCAAGAATCATTCAATCAATAAAGTTGAATTTCTCACCGTGGATGGCTTCTCTTCTCCCCCTTCCCCCCTTTTTATTTTTCTTTCTGCAATGAGATGCGCCTTGACGCTTCTGTCTCTTGATGGCAGTGTCCTGCCAAGGCACTTCCCCTGCCCCAGGGGATCCCACTGAAGTCCACGATCTAGCGGCTGAAGAAGGAGGTTCTGCATGCGACGAAAAGGTCGAAGAAGATGGAAGGCGAGCTTCGCAGGTTAAGGGAGGGTTACTCTGAAGCCACCTCGGAGGCCACCTGCTTTCGAAATCTCCACGTGAAAGGGATCATGGAGTATAGCCGGAGGAAGGCGGACTTCACGAAGGAGCTTGAGGAACACAAGAAGAGTGCCAGCGATCGAATTTAGGCTCAAGCTGCTAAGATCAGCTCTCTCAGGGTGGAACTGTCAGCTGCGCAGGAGAGGATTGGCCAGCTGGAAGGGAGTTCATCCCGGCTCTTGGCTCGGGCCGACGGTGACCGGGAGTGGTCGAAGAAGGTCTCCGACCTTCAGCAGCAGCTTCAGGATGCCGAGGTGAGCTACGACGTGCATCGGGCCGGTTGGCACAGACAGGTGGATGAATATAAAGGGAGACTCAGGATGGCAGCCGACGAAGTCGCCCGTCTTCAGAGGTAGCTGGCTGACAGGGCTCAGCTTACTTCTGCTCGGGATTCTAATGAACTCCAGTCCCTAAGAGGAACCGTCGAAGGGCTTTCTGTCACCCTCGAAGAAAGGATGGCTGAGCTACAGCAATTGAAGATCCAACTGGCATACGAGCAGCAGGCCGTCACGGACGTGGAGGCAGAATCTGAGGTCCTGAGAAAGAGACATCGAGAGGCGGTGATCGAAAGCCAGCGACTTCGTCGGGCGCTCCAGGACGCGCTACTGAAAAAGAGAGAGCTAGAAGAAGAAGTTGAGAATCTGAGGCAGTCCTGGATAAGGGGTGGAGTAGATAATTCTAGGACGGAAGGAGCAGAACTTCCCTAGGGCTCTTCCTGGCCTTCTGTCTTTTCATGTATATATTTTTCCTTTTATTGTTTTGTCTCGCTTTTGTCGTTTTGCTTTTCTTCCTTTGGCCTTCTGGGCTTCATGGTGTATATTTCGCAAATAGAATGAAAAGGAGATTTTGTGTTACCTCATTCGCATATTGTATTAAATTATCGTCCACCGAACTTCTCTTGTCGTTCGACTTGTCCGACGTTGACGTCGTTTGGAGGTGCCCAGTCGTCGATACACTGGTTTGCTTTCCTCGTCATTCATGGCCGTAGGCTCGAGCTTGGTGGTCCGAACTCCGCATTACCTCGAAGGCGTCGCTGTTTTCTTGACCTGTGTCGAGAGCCTTCTTAGAGGCCGGGGGTGTTTGGTAGGAACTTTCCATCTTTGTTGAGATGAGGTTCCTTAGGTCTTTGGTGTGGTTTGTCCTTCATCTGTTTCCGACATAGTTCGTCGCTTTTTCTTTTTAATTTCCCTCCTCTTTTCAGAGTGAGGGCCCTCCCCTTGCTTTTTGCGGGGTTGCGTAGAAGTGTGAAGGTGCCGCTGAGGGGCCTTTCCCCTTCATCCGATCTTGTTGGGCGGTCGGGTTTCATCACCGTTAGGATGAGGTTTTCTTTCCATTCCTGACGTAGTCGATCTCAGCTTAGGTTAGGATGAGGTTCTCCTCCTGTTCCCAACAGGACTGTAGGGGCACATAAGGGCCATCGCAAGGGTCTCTCCCTCCATCCGGTCTAAAAGAATCGGGCCTTCGACTTTGCTCATATCAAGACGAGGTTCTCCTCCTGTTCCTGACATGATTGTGGGGGCGCATTAGGGCGTTGTAAGGCCTCTCCCCCCATCCGGTCTAAAAGAACCGGGCCTTTGACTTTGCTCATGCTAGGACGAGATTCTCCTCCTGTTCCTGACATGGCTGTGGGGGTGCATTAGGGCGTTGTAAGGCCTCTCCCCCCATCTGGTCTAAAAGAACCGGGCCTTTGACTTTGCTCATGCCAGGACGAGGTTCTCCTCCTGTTCCTGACATGGCTGTGGGGGCACATTAGGGCGTTGTAAGGCCTTCCCCCCATCCGATCTAAAAGAATCGGGCCTTTGACTTTGCTCATGCCAGGACGAGATTCTCCTCCTATTTCTGACATGGCTGTGGGGGCGCATTAGGGTGTTGTAAGGCCTCTCCCCCCATCCGATCTAAAAGAATCGGGCTTTTGACTTTGCTCATGTCAGGACGAGGTTCTCCTCCTGTTCTTGACATGGCTGTGGGGGCGCATTCGGGCATTGTAAGGCCTCTCCCCCCATCCGATGATAATCAGACTTTCATTTTATTTATGTTAGGATGAGGTTCTCCTCCCGTTCCTAACATAACCTTGTTTTAATTGTTTGAAGGGGTTATCCCCAGTCGTAACAAATCCATGCCAAATGGGAGGAACATGCAAAGTCGAAAAAAATTTAGATTCAGGGCAAAGTTGTAAGCGATACATTTATAGGTTTTCCGAGTTCCATGGTCGTGGAAGGTCTGCTCCTCCTTGAGGCCCTCCGGTGATGGAGTCGATGGTCCCAATTGGAGGCCGATCTCCGGGCTGCTCCTCCCTCCTTGACGGTTCAGGTTGCGACAGGGTCCTTGGCCGATCTTCTCTACCCTCAGGCCGACGTCGGATGAACCTATCGAGTCAACCTCGCCGGATGAGCTCCTCGATCTCATCTCGGAGCTGGATGCATTCCTCCATGTCGTGGCCGTGGTCGCGGTGGTAGAGACAGAACTTGTTGGGGTTACGCTTTTCGGGGTGTGTGCGTATCCTCTCTGGCCTAGGGAGCTGCTCCCTGACCTCCATCAGCACCTGGGTCTTCGAGGCATTGAGGGGGGCGTAGTTGTGGAATCTTTTCAGTGGAGAACCCCACCGAACCCCATGATCCAGATTTCTCTGCCTACGTACCGGGGTGGAGTATGAGCACGCTTGTGCCCAGGAGGAGATCGAGAACGTGGTCGAGCTTCTCTCGACCTTTTTTCGACTGCGGGCTTACTCGAGTCTCCCGCCTGCCGCTCTCTCACGGTCTCCTCATCCTTCATTTTGAAGGCTTCTTCCACTCGAGCGTACCCTTCAATCCGAGCCAACAAATCAGCAAAATCCCTAGGGTACTTCTTCTCCAGGGAGAATAAAAGGTCATTCTTCTGAAGGCCGCCCTTCAGAGCGGCCATTGCGACTGATTGGTCCAAATTTCGGACCTCCAGCACTGCGACATTGAAATGGTTGATGTAGGCCCAAATGGACTCCCCTTCCCTCTGCTTGATATTGATGAGGGACTCTGAACCCTTCCGGGGGTGCCGACTGCTGACAAAATGAGCCACGAATTGGTGGCTCATCTGATCGAAGAAAAGATGGTACCCAGCTTCAGCACCGAGTACCAGTTTCTCGTCGCTCCCTTCAAGGTGGATGGGAAGGCTCGGCATAGAATGGCATCAGGAGCGCCATGAAGCAGCATCATCATCCAGAAGGCTTCCAGATGATCAACCGGGTCCGAAGTCCCGTCGTAGCTTTCGAACTGGGGGAGTTTGAAGTTTGGCGGGATCAGTTCCTACATGATCATTTGAGAAAAGGGAGGGTCAATGCAAATATCCTCACCATAAGCGGAGGGAGCGTGGCGGAGTTCTTCGATCCGTCGGTTCATCTCTTGGAGTCTCCGGTCCAGAAAATTCTCTCGACTTCGGGTCTCGAGGGTCCTCTGGCAGAATGGGGGTAGAGATCTTCCAGGGATGGAGTCGTGATCCGATTGAGGGCTCTCCACCCTCGGGTTCGTCTTTCCAGGAAAGACGGGACGGCTGGCCCAAGTGGCCCACCCCACCACCGGATTCTGGTGTTCCGGTGACACCCTTTTCAGGCGCACTGATGCCTACGGCTGCTGCTGCTGCTGCATGGCCTACACAGCTTCAGTGAGGCCTCTGACCTGCTGCGCTAGCAGATCAAACTGCTCCACGCCGACCGCCATCGCCGGAGGAGGAGGAGGAGGTTGGGAAACAGGAGGTGAGGTCGGAGCCTGAGATCTGGCGGCGGAGGTCGTGGATCATCGCATGGACGCCTTGCGGGGAGGCATCGAGCAAAGACCAAGTGCAGGAAGGAGGAGAGGATGCCGGAAAAGAAGCCCAGGGGTGGTCCCGTTGAGCGCTCCTTTAAGAACAAGGATACTGCGAAGACACAGACCCTTCCTCTAGCGCCAATCCTGTTGGTGCAAAAATTCACTTACGCCGGAGAAGCTGGAGTCGCGGTCGCCGTCGGGACCTGCAAAAGAAGTCTAAACCGGAGGTGGGGTTGCTCTGGCAAGACCCTCCGACGCTCAAGTCAGTTCTTTGCCTTAACAAGAATGGAGTGCTCGAACGAAATTTTAGTAGAGTTTTTAGGTAAAAATTAGAGCATAGAGAATAACGTATCTGGGGTCCCCCTTTTATAGGCGAAGGGAGCAACAGACTGATAGCAGTGTCTGTAACCGTCTGGCAGTGGGCTGTCCAGAGTCAGGGAGAGTTTGTTGCGAAGAGTAGTGGGGTGGAATCGTGGCTATCATCGGGACACGCCATGTGGAGTCTGTCACGGGGAGTGGAGCGGCGTCCGTTGTCGTGACTTGCCAGAGGATGGAAGAATCGTGCGGTATCCGTCGTAGGAAGTGGAGCAGGATCGTGGGCATCATAGCGGTCTGTCAGGGAGTGATGGAGCCGTGCGGAATCCATCGCAGGAAGTGGAGCAGAGTCGTGGCTGTTACCGCGACCCGCCAGGGAGTGCAAGCCTGTCGGCTGAAGTTCGGCTGGAGTGTCTGGCAGAGAGGGGTGGTTAGCTATCCGTT
>NC_026000.2:122872343-123014843 GCF_000442705.2 Elaeis guineensis | reverse complement strand
TGAATATGGTCATTGCTCACAAATCTGTTGAAGCCTATTCTATACTCTGTACCACTCACATATGTATAGTATCTAAAATAAATGCCCTCTATATCTATGAAAAGCAGATGCTTGTGTGTTGATGAGCATTTGGGCATGAACATTTGCTTGACTTCAACCAATAAATGAGGCATAAGTCTCATATAGCTTTATTGGAAACCTTCTATGTGCCCATCAATATCTCTAAAAGAGAAAAAAAAAATAAAACATATGTTATAGTATACAAAGCTAGACCGAAACATGATATTACATGAAGAATGCAAAATAATTACTATAAAGAAGGGTTGCAACATAAAGCTAGACTCCAAATGCATTGATGGATCGATCAATACATGCTACTGCAGGAGGGATCAAAAAACATCTATAACATGCATAGTCCATTACAAAAAATAGAAATTAACTTACATATATCTTTGATTTATTCAACTTAGCACATAATACTTACATTGTCGTTGATTAAATTACCGAACAGGATGTTATGAACCTATACCCAGTTGATGACATGATGCCATCACTCCAAACCAATAATCTAGATGGTGAAATTAGTATCAAAGTCAAAGAGAATCAGTTCAAAGATATCAAAATTTTATAAATAAGGACTACACACCAATCAACTTTTTATCCTAGAAAATCTAGGATATGCCTATATTCCCCATCATCTAGAAGCTCCAAGCTGGGGAAGTCATGGCTGGTCTCAAAAAATCTCTGCATATCATATGAGTATACTGGATATGAATGAAGTAATGTTCTACTAAATTACAACTTTACTTACCATGGTGTCATCCTTACAGCGGACTAACTTCTTTTTGGGCTTTCTTGTGGGAGCCAGAATACTTAAAGGTAGTAATATGAAGGGACTGCATAGAAGATGAGAGCCCCTAACTATCCACTGCATAACCCATCGATCTCACTATAGACTGTAGGTCCGCATGGTCCTATAGTACTGTCGGGCTATCGGTACTTACAAACTCAATAGATGGTACATCTGTCTTTGCCTCATGAGTGCTCTCCTCTGCATCCTTCCCCCCTCCTTGCTCTTTAATGCCACCTATAACTTGGAAATCAATTTCTCATGCTCAACAATAATCCTCTAGAGCTCCATCATCTCGTCATCCTCTCAAGCCCTCCTCCTCTTAGCCTCCATAGAGATATGCCAGTATTTACACACAAGCTGCAACTGAGAATAAACAAACAACAAACAGATGGGTTAGTGATAAATTAAAAAAAAAATCAATAACACGAGAAGTAAATACCATGGCAATGCTATGTGTTCCATCAGATCTACTTCTTTTCATAGCCGCCCTACTCATTCCATCTTCATCCCTCTCTGATAGTTCGAAGATCCTACCTCAAGGAGCAATACCTCATCCTGTGTTACTCATAGTGAATCTCAGATCTGAAAATGAAGACAAAACGGTTAGCCTCCTTATTTTATAAAAGAAATAAATAATACTAAATATTAAAAGAAATAATACATCTTCCTCTTTTAGACCCTTCAAAATCTCTCCAAAATAGACCTATTTTTTGAACTGAAGTTTCTTCTAGTTCAGGATTCGAGGAAGCTGATCGTAAATAGATGGTTTGACTATGCCTGTTCTCTCAAAAAATCAAATTTGAAAGAAAAGCAATCAATTATTAAGTGACATAATCAATAATTATGTATACAAATTTAAAATGATAATACTCATGAAATAAGTAGATAAAAAAATAAGTTAATATCTTTCTTACCATCAAAACTATAACACAAAATATAATCAGTACTCTCTTTCGTACCTCTCTCCTTTCTCTTTACCTTCTCCACAGCATCCAAAATGAATTGCATCAGGTGCTTATGGACTACTCTAGCCCATGCATAGCAGCCAATCTCCCCTATAAGATCGATAGTGGAGAAGATCCATGGTGAATGCTAATTCAATAAAGAAAATAAAACTATACTTAGAAGGTATGCAATAAGCAATTGTACCATGGGTCAGATGAATTAGACAATAATATCTTGATCATATCTTCCAATGCATCCCTCCTAACTATCTTCTTTGCAAAATATGTGGTTCTAATCATACTTTGGAGAGCCTTCTTCATATCAATAGATATCCCATTTAGGGATAGCCCAAAAATGAGGATGATGCCCTCAGCATGGAAGATCATTGTCTACCCTCACAAATGAAAACCCCTCCTGCTCTCATCTCAGCAACGGAGGAGTTGGTTTACAACTGCCTACTCCTGTGTGATGACTGGGATGTCAAGCACATAGTGGAAGGGCGTCCTTTATATCTATTAAAAAATATATCTTAAAGCCAATCATTTGGATAATTGTGTCTATTTTATAATATATATATAAATTATTAATCATTGAATAAAAATTATTTTGACATCTTTCATCACAAAGTTACATCTTTCTTACTAAAATTCTTATATTGTAATGAAGTCTTTAGAACTATAAAGTAATCGATAAAGAAAGATTTATCGTATAGTTCTTTAATATGTTTGCGATCAAATGATACGTCATTAAAGGATGATGATGGTTATCGATTGAAGATCGTTATATATCATATAGATTGATTATCCTCTTAACTAAGGAGCATGGTGACACTGATATGACATACAGATGATATATAGGAGTATATCATCACTGAACAAGTGACTCACCTGCTGAGCACTCTGCTGTCAAGAGCAGCTCGCAAAGCATATGAGTATAAGTATCCCTCGGACTTGAGATCACCATTGTGACTTATAAGTAATTCAATGTACTTTGATGCCAGACTATCTATATTTCTAATGTAATGATAGAAAGCTAATGAATACAGTCAAGTACTTACAAAGTCTGTATGTGGATCAAGATGGAATTGACTCCTTCAGATTATAGGAGCTGATGCATCACTGTATTTTAATTTAGTAAAATCTTAATTAGGATAATCTATGTGATAGATTTGAAAGATTGAAATACAATATGGATGATCCTTCAGGATTGACAGTTTAACCCTAGACCGTCTTAGAGCATTCAAGGTCAAAAAGATGAATTATGTCGTAACCATATGCATAGATTCTTGAATATTATCTTACGATAATTCAACCTATCTAGACGTCGAAAAATATTACTAGATGGTAACTTCGATTAGTATAGAAAATTATTCCTGTGCTGCTGGCTTAGTGTTCGAACCTATAGAGTCATGCATAAAAGTCAGACGATGTAGGAAAGAATTGATCTAAATTTATATGATCAATTTGAAAGTACATAACTTGATTAAATAAATAAATTAACTTGATTGAAAATTAAGTTATAGGTCATACGGGATTAAATAGTTGAATATGTCTAGCTAGCACTAGATATGAGATTTAGGTTCAATTCTGAAGATGAACGAGATTTGATCTTTGATCCAAAGAGTCTATGAAAGATTAAATTTAAGTACTAATTAATTTTAGATTAAATTTAATTTAATTAGACTTAATTAGATTCATAAATCTAAGTTAAATTTGATTCTAAATCTTAAATAATTTAGAATTAACAGCCTATTCGAAATTGATTCAAATCAAGTTTGAATTAGATTCGAATTGATCTATTTTTGGATTAGATCTTTAGAGTCTATTTTTATCAAGACTCTCTCTCCTCATTGCTGACTAAGGGGTGATGGGGTGCTGGTTGTTGCCGCCCTACCCTTGGGTGTAGGCGTGGGTGCATGAGGGTGCCTAGTTAGGTGTCAATGCTTTCTCCTTTAGGACTCCTTCTTTGATAAGTAATAGATTAATTCAAAGTATATTTGAATTAAAAATTTTACTCTTATGGGTCATAAAAAATCATCTATAAATAGGAAGAACCTCTAACTATCAAAGCATAGCAATTAGATTGTGTGCTAAGATGAGAAAGAGAGAAAGAGGAGGTATGAAGATAGAGTAGGCATCACCCATCCTTGGCATGCTCTCTTGGGCATCCCACTGCTCCACGGCATCAAGGCCTCTTAGGTGTCCCTCTTGCTGGTGTGAGGAGTCACACCTGAGACTCTCTCTCTCCTCTCTTGGTGCCTTACGAAGGTGATTAATCCGAGGTTTTATCCTACTTTTCTATAAAGTTTGGCGTACGTGCGAAATAGAGAATTTGTGAATTCAGACCTATGCGAGGCTTTGGATTCAGAATCTTTGAGATTTGATCTCTATTTCACTACATATTAGATAAAGATCTAATCTTTATTAAGTTGTTATAAAAATTTTTTAGATGCAACCCTAGCTATCCACTATGTTTTTGATAGAAATAGGCTTTTTTTCTTTCAACTGGTATATGTTTCATTTGAAATCCTGATAGAATAGTTCTACAAATTAAAATACATATTTCACACACTTAATTTGAAATTAAGTTTAACGATTTAGATTTAAGAATTGAAGATTACTACGACACCACATAAATTGATAGGCAATGGGTTAGTATGAATCAGATCTTTTTATTGGATTAGATCTAAGGTTAGAAATAAATATGGACTAAATTAAAAAATTGATTAAATCTAATTAAGAGTTGAATTAGATTAGATCAAAATTTTTCTAGATCAACTTCAACTGTTGAAGCTTGATCAAGTCCATATTTTTTATCTTAATAAATAGACCATGATCATGGCTTAGTGATTGAGCCCTGATCTTCTGATGGATCAAATCGAAACTAATTAACCAATTGGTATCTAAAGTAAGTTTGGCAGTTTTGATCAAGTGGTTATTAATTAGGAGCTACTCACCTAGATGGCATCTATGGTGAGTTAATGGTATATCCCTCCCACTGATCTCATTTATCTGGCCAATATGGTGAATTGTGTTTTAATTAGGTCACTAATAAATTTGAGCTGATCCATGCCATTAAAGTAAATCAGTATGACTGATTCAGGTGTCTTTAGATCAGCTTATGTCTAATCCTCTACATGACTTGATGAAGTCAGTGAAAAGATTTATGACTTGTAAGTCAATTTTTTTTATTCTCAAATCAATAAAATTAAATCTTCTAAATTATTAGGTCCTTAAAATGATATAGCTATGAAGATAACTTGTTTATAGCCTCCCATTAAGATGTATAATAATGAGTCCAATATTCTAAATAGGCATTGGAGGTGCCACATGTCTGGTGTCTATTAGGTATTGAAATTGTCATTCATTATATGACCATCTTATTGTGCCTTCAAATCAATGCTCAGGTTGACTGAGCTACACTCGGGCCTGGATATTCATTTGTTGGATGCGCTTGGTGTAGTCATGTTAATGGTTGGATCTAATCAAGATTTTCAGTGGAGGTGCCATATGCTTGCTGAAGAGATGTCTGGGGCAAAACCTAATTGCTAGAGGTTATTTAGAGAAATAATTGGTGATAAACCTATCAATGGATGCATTAGGGTTGGTCGAGCCACACTCGGGCCCAAATACAGTCTGTGTGGATTCTAGTACCTGCTAAAAAATTAATGTAATTTTTCAAATTGAAGGTAGAGGCTACTAATTCATATAAAATAATGAGAAAATTTTTAGATAAAAGTCCATGTCTTTAGGATAAAATAATTCATATATTAATAGATTTATGTTTCTTTTTTTCAGCTATGGCCAACACATTATTGCTCCGATCACTGTTGGACAGCGACAAGCTTATCGGATCCAACTTCAATAGCTGGTATTGAAAGTTGAAGATTATCTTGAAGCACCAGAGGATCCTGTATGCGATTACGGATCTGCCACCTGAAGAACCTATTGCCAATGCACCCCATGCTGTAAGAGACACTTATTTGAAGTGGCTCAGTGATCGCACGATGGTGCATTGCATCATGAGGGTAGCCATGAACGATGAACTTAGCCGTAAGTTCAAGGATGTGCAACCAGAGAATATGATTCAAATATTGAATGAATCTTTCGATACCTCAGAGAATACGAAGAGACACAAAATCTCCTGCACAGAGTTCAATGCCCATATGCGAGAGGAGGCATCAGTCATTGATCATGTATTATACATGATCAAGTAGATTGAATGCTTGAGCAAACTTAACTTTCTATTAAATGAACAGTTAGGCAAGGATGCTATCCTCAATTCGTTACAGAAATTCTATCTATCCTTGTTGAGTTATTATAGAATGATCAAGCCTGTAATAAACTATCATGGTTTACTAGGATTGCTGCAGATATTTGAGAAGGACCATCAGCTTCAAAAAGAGCCAATGCATGTAGTGGGAGGTTCGTCTACAGATCGTCGATCCTCTAAAAGAGGAAAGAAGAAGAAGGTACAAAAAAAATATGTCGATGATTCCAAGCCAAAGCAGAACAAAAAGTCAAAAGTCGATAAGAGCGAAGTAGAATGCTTCTCTTGTAAGAAGCTGGATCATTAGAAAAAAAATTATCTGGCTTATATAGCTTCCCTTGATCCGAACAGGCCTAAGAACAAGAGAAACAAGCAATCGATTGCTTCACAAGGTATTTATATGGTAACTCCTTATAATTTTTCTGTTTGTGATACTACTATCTGGGTATTGATATCGAAAGTCTAATTAATATTTACAATTCATTATAGGAACTCTAGGTCACTAGAAAATTTAAAAAAGACGAACGGTTCCTAAATATTGGAGATGAAAGCCTTGTTTTATTCTAGCATTAGGAACTATGCAGCTTGTTTTCAAGTCTAATAGTGTCATGTTAGATGAGTATTATTATTGTCCTTTCTTTTTGATGAATGTCATCTCTGTAGGTTTTTTGGCCAAACTTGATTTCAAGTTTTTAATAAAGGATGATTTTTGTGATATTATTATGAATGATACTATAATTATGTGTGGACAATTAAAAATGATATATATATATATTATCATAGCCTATTGGTGTAATGTATATATCGAACAAATATCTTAAGATAGATAATGTCAGTGATTCCTACTTTTAGCATTGTAGGCTAGGTCATGTGAACAAGAATGGGATAAACAAGTTAATCAAAGAGGTTATCTTTGAAATTAATGATTGCAAATCATTATCGATCTGTGAATCCTGTCTACTTGATAAGATGATCAAGTCACCTTTTAAGAAAAAAGATGAACGAACCAGTGATGTTCTAGGTCTAATACATAGCGATATATGTGGATTTATGAACATAGCCATCAAAGGAGGATACTATTACTTTATTATATTTACAGATGATCTATCGAGGTATAGGTACGTCTACCTTATAAAGCATAAATTCGAATCATTTGAAATGTTTAAATGATTCTGTAATGAAATAGAAAAATAGACTGAGAAGAGTATTAAAACTCTTCGATCAGATCGAGAAGGTGAATACCTTATCAGTGATTTTCTGATATATCTAGAGGATAATGTAATTTTCTCTCAGTAGACCCCTCCTGAAACACCATAATATAATGAGATGTCTGAAAGGAAGAATCGAATCTTGTTAGACATGGTTCGATCCATGATGGAGTTTGCTAATCTGCCAATCTCCTTATGGAGATATGCTCTTGAAACTACTTGTTATATTTTGAATAAGGTTTCGAGCAAGTCTGTTGATAAAACTCCATATGAGATATGGATAGAGTATAGGTCGGTGCTTTCACACCTTCGGATTTGGGGGTATCCAGCTTATATCAAGTATTTAAAGATAGATAAGCTTGGACCAAAATTTGATAAATGCTTGTTCGTAGGGTACTCAAAAAAATTAAAAGGTACTACTTCTACCTCACTAAAGAACAAAAGATGTTCGTAAGCAACAGGATAATTTTTTTGGAAAAAGAGTTTTTGAAGAAGGAATTAATGTTAGTAAAATTGAACTTGATGAAGTTCATGAGGTAGAAGAATCGACACACACAAGAATCGGATTGGATTGAAAAATTGAGTCCAAAGCCTGTAGAGGCACCATTAAGGAGATCTGATAGAGTACCACATCAATCAAATAGATACTATAGTTTCTTAATCCGAATCATGATCCTATCGAACTAGATAAGAACGATGAGGATCCGATCATCTATATGAAAGCCACGCAAAGGTCTGACTCCTAGAAGTGGCTTGAGGCCATAAAATCTGAGATAGAGTCTATGAAAATCAATAGTGTATGGACACTAGTTGATTCGTCCGAAAGGATAAAATTCATAAGGTGCAATTAAATTTCAAAAGAAAAAGAGGAGCAGACAGAAAGGTAAAGCCCATCTAGTTGCCAAGATTACCATCAGCATTATGGTATTGACTATGATGAGACGTTCTCACCTGTGGCAATGCTCAAGTCCATCCGGATTATGCTTGCGATAGCGACATACTTAGATTATGAGATCTAGCAAATGGATATCAAAATGCTTTCCTAAATGGAGAGCTGGAAGAAAATGTGTATATGGTACAATCTGAAGGGTTCATATCCACAGACGAATCTAATGTATGCAAACTAAATAGATCTATTTATGAATTGAAGCAAGCATCTAGGAGTTGGAACATGCATTTTGATAAGGTGATCAAAAATATAGCTTCATTAGAAATGGAGAAGAGTCTTACATCTATAAATGAACTAATAATTCTGTAGTCATCTTTCTTGCACTGTATGTAGATGATATACTGTTAATAAAAAATGACATCCTAGCTTTGCAGAGTGTAACGCTGTGGCTCTCATCATAATTCTACATGAAAGATTTGGGAGAAGCATTCTACATCCTAGGATGAAGATCTATAGAGATAGATCTAGAAGGTTACTTGGATTGTCCCAATTCACGTACATCGATACCATATTGAAACAATTTAATATGAAGAATTTCAAAAAACACTATCTCTCGATAAGTCATGGAATTACTCTCTCCAAGAAGGATTATCTGACAATCCCTCAGGAGAGAGAGCATATGAGTAGGATCTCATATGCTTTGGCAGTGGGGTCTCTCATATACATCATGACGTGTACGAGATCGGATGTGGCCTATTCACTAAGAGTAGTGAGTAGATATCAGTCTGATCTGGGTGAAAACTATTGAAAAGTTGTAAGGACAATCCTTAAGTATTTGAGAAATACTAAAGATCAATAGCTTATCTATGAAAATACTGACTTGAAAACTTATGGATACACTGATTTCAGTTTCAGTCAAACCATGATGATAGCAAAAGCATGTTGGGCTACGTATTTATATTAAATGGAGGAGTAATTTATTGAAAGAGTTTCAAGCAACATACTATGGCCTATTCTGTATGCGAAAAGCAGAATATATTGCTGCATCCGATACTGCAAAGGAGGCGGTGTAGTTGTGAAAGTTCATCACTGAGCTTGAAGTTATACCCTCTGTTGATGGCCCTATTCTACTGTATTGTGACAGTATGGAGCCATAGCTTAAGCAAAAAAATTAAATCACACTAGTGTACCAAGCACATCCTGCACCGTTATCACCTTATACAAGAGATCATAGATTGAGATGATGTCGACCTTCAAAAAATTGATGGAAAGGAGAACACGGCTGACCTCTTTACTAAAGCTCTCGAGATCAAAGAGTTCGATGATCATAAGTGGAAGAAGAGTATAAGATACTGCCCCGATTGACTTTAGGTCAAGTGGAGTTGTTGAAAAATATGTCCTAAAGCCAGTTGTTTGAACGATTATATCCATTTTGTAATATGTATATAAATTATTAATCATTGAATAAAAATTATTTTGGTATCTTTCATCACAAAATTATATCTTCCTTGCTAGAACTCGTATTGTGATGAAATCCTTAGAACTATGAAGAATCGATAAAGGAGGATTTAATTCTTAAATATATTTGTGACCAAATGATACGTCATTAAAGGATGATGATATTTATCGAGTGGAAGTCGTTGTGTGCCATATGGGTTGATTGTCCTCTTAACCAAGGAGTGTGGTGACACTGATATGGCATATAGGTAAGATGTAGGAGTACATCATCATTGAACAAGTGACTCACTGCTGAGTATTCTGCTGTCAAAAGCAGTTCGCGAAGCATATGGGCATAAGTATCCCTCAGACCTGAAATCATCATAGTGACTTGTAAGCAATTCACTGTGCTTTGGTGTCGGACTATCTGTATTTCTAATATAGTGACGAAAGGCCACTGGGTACAGTCAAGTACTTACGAAGTCTGTATATGGATCAAAATGAAATTGATTCCTCCGGATTATAGGAGCTGATGCATCATTGTATTTCAATTTAGTAAATTTTGGTCAGGATAATCCATATGATAGATTTGAAAAATTAAATACAATGTGGATGATCCTTCAGGGTTGATAGTTTGACCCTAAACCGTCCTAAAGCATTCAGAGTCAAAGGGATGAATTATGAGATAACCATATGCATAGATTTTTGAATATTGCCTTGTGATAATTCAACCTATCTGGATGTTGGAAACTATTGCTAGATGATAACTTCGATTAGTACAGAAAACTATTTCTGTGCTATCAGTTTAGTGTTCGTACCTATAGAGTCACGCACAAAAGTCAGATGATGTAGGAAAGAATTGATCTAAGTCTATATGTTCAATTTGAAATACATGACTTGATTGAACAAATAGATTAACTTGATTGAGAATTAAGTTATAGATCCTACGGGATTAAACAGTTGACTACGTCTAGCTAGCACTAGATATGAGGTTCAAATTCAATCTAGGGATGAACGAGATTTGATCTTTGATCCGAGGAGTCTATGAGAGATTGAATTTAAATACTAATTAATTTCAGATTAGATCTGATTTAATTAGACTTAATTGGATTCATAAATCCAAGTTAATTTGGTCCTAAATCCTAAATAGTTTGGGATTAACAGTCTATTTGAAATTGATTCGAATCAGGTTCGAATTATATTTGAATTGACCTATTTTTGGATTAGATTCTTAGAATCTACTTTTATTGAGACTCTCTCTCCTCATGGCCGACCAAAAGGTGATGGGGTGCTGATTGTTGCTGCCCCACCTTTGGGTGTAGGCATAGGTACATGAGGGCACCTAGTTAGGCACCAATCTTTTTTCCTGTAGGACTCCTTTGATAAGTAATGGATTAATTTAAAACATGTTTGAATTAGGAATCCTACTCTTATGGGTCATAAAAAATCATCTATAAGTAGGAAGGACCTCTAACTATCAAAGCATAACAATTAGATTGTGTGCTAAGGTGAGAAAGAGAGAAAAAGGAGGCATGAAGCTAGAGTGGGCATCACCCATCCTTGGCGTGCTCCTTTGGGCGTCACACCTCTCCATGGCATCAAAGCCTCTTGGGCGTCCCTCTTGCTGGTGTGAGGCATCATACCTGAGACTCTCTCTCCCCTCCCTTGGTGTCTTGTTAAGGTGCTTCAATCAAAGGCTTCATCCTGCTTTCCCACGAAGTTTGGTGTGCACGTGAAGTAGAAGGTTTGTAGATTCAGACCTACGTGAGGCTTTGGATTTAGAATCTTTGGGATTCCCTATTTCACTATGTATCAGGTAAAGATCTGATCTTTATTAAGTTGTTATAAAAAAAATTTATAGATGGCTATTTGCTGTGTTTTTGATAGAAACAGGCTTTCTTTCTTTCAATATCAATATCCTGCAGGCATTCATCAACCGCTCTTGAATGCCCCTAATGAAGTCTACATATCTTCTCAGATAGCAGTGACAATGGATCAATCAGGAGAGAGCTCTCTTTTGCTTTTTCGAAACTCTAGAACTCTTCTCTCAGCTTCCAGAGGACTTTGCACAAATCATTTACAAGAAATAATAAAGATCAGTTATAAGTTATTTACATCTTACTACAAAAAATATAAATAATATATTAATAAATTAAGCATCTTACTATAAAAGAGAGGATACTTCATCTTACACTTGCTATGGTTCCTAATAATAATCTATGATGATAGTATTATATCTTCACATAGACTTACTAGGTAAAATTTATATCTAAATATGGCACCATCATTGCTACATATATGCATGCATGTATACATTTACAAATAATGCAGCTAGCATTATATGAAAAATAGTATTTAGTGATAAAATTTTTTATGATAACAAAAAAATTGTCACAAAAAGATAATATTTATTGGTGATATAAAAATATCGTCGTAAAAAATACATGAGTGACACCTTTTGCAACGTTTCTATTATTTTGCCGTAAAATGTTGCCGCTAATATTTGCACGATTTTTTTATTTTGACGTCAATTTTTTTTATCGAAAAAATTCACGGCAAAAAGATTTATAAGTTTTAGCGGCGGTGTTTATGCCGCCGCAAAATATATTTCGTAAGAGTTCCGCTCTGCCGGTGAATTTCAATGGAAAATATAATATTTTTTCCGGCGACTAGAGTCCCGCAAAATCTCTGTTTGACACTTTTTCCGGCGACCAAGTTTTCGCTGCAAAATCTCAGTGGACACATTTGCCAGCGATTATTTTTCGCCGGTAAAAACAGGCCCCCCCCCCCGCGAATCCAACTTCACATTTGAAGTGTTTTTCCTCCCTTCCGCCTTTTTTGCTTTCCTTTTCCCCTGAACCAATCGTTCCAAAGACTCTGCCGCACCGTCGGCCTCCTTCCTCCACGGTCAGGCCAGCCTCTCCTCACAAGACGTCCTCCGCAGAAAGCTCATCGGCGACAAGGTCGGCCGGTGATACGTAAGCCTACGGAATCAAGAACGACAACCTCTCTTCCTCTCTTCAAGGTCGGACCGTGAAGAGTATGCTTCTTCTACACCTCTCTCTCTCTCTCTCCTCTGCATCATTCTTTTTTATTTCCTATCCTCATGTCTGTTTGTGCCCGCCACATGTTTGATTTTATGCCTATATGAGAATTGCATGTGAGAACACCACATTGGCTCAAAGCTCACATTAACTTGAGTGAAGGTGAACCAAAGGAGTGATATGTGGACGTTGCTCTCTAATATGCAGGATTTAAAAGACAACTGTGTTAAGGCCGTTGATGAATAAAAGTTCCACATTTGATAGATTAAGGCTCTTGTGATGCTTATATATACTTGGACTCACCCATCTAAATACCAAGGTTTTTAGATAGGATTTTGATGTGGTATTGAAGCCCATTGATCCTTCTTATCTACCAAAATCTTTATACTCCACTTACTAATCTACATATTGATCCTCGTTTCAAGTTTTATTACCCAGATTCTACACGTCAAAGGGAGTGTCTATCTTGTCAAGTGGAGAATATCGGTTATATATGCATATACAAAGTCACAGAGTGTTCACTCTGGCTTCTTCTGTAAGACATATATCTTTGTTTCATATTTCTTCCTTGTGGTATGGGTCATTCACATCAACAGGTTGCATGGTAGCATAGTTAATATTCACCATTCTTGGTTTCATGGAGGATATATATGTGAACCACTTTATATGCTGATGGATTCTCCATTGAATGATGCGAATGGAGGCAAGAGAATCATCTTGTTCTTTATTGTCTCAAACTGCCAGGATGTACCAGTTTATCAATGCTATGCCATTTGGAGTCCTATGCATGTTTCTTCACTAGGATTGTTGCCTCCCAGTTTTTGTTTTATGGAGCCTTGTGTTGTCATCCTGATTGTTAACAGATTCTGTGACTTCAAGTTTTTTACTCTTATGTTTAATATCTATGTATATATATTTCTCTGTGTTGCTGTTTATTCTGTACAAATTATCTTTTGCTGTTGTTGTAATATTATCACAGGTACGTGTAATGGGCTTTTTTGGTTCTTATGTAGCCTGTTTGCAGGATGCTACTGTACTCCTACTCCTAGTATTAATACAGTATTATGCTTTTCAAAAAAAAAAAAAAGGAATGTCAGGGAATAATGGTCATACATCAAGTTGCATATTTTTTTTGGCAGAAAAAAAATGGAATAAAAGGCATGAGAATGATTGGCACAACCAACAACATGCCCACGAAACACAATAATCTCTAGATCCTGAATGCTCCAAAAAGACACTAGACATTCCAGAATTCAACTTAAATAACAATAAACTAACTACCATGGACTCTCAGTCCACATTATGTTAGAAGTTTTAATCTTTGCAGTCCTCTCTGCAAACCAGCAATGAGGAGTCGTCTGCTCTTACTTCACTAAGTGAATAACCATTTTACTACTTTATAATAATTGGTAGGATAAGGTATTATCCTATTCTGCCATCGCAATTGAATAAAATTTGCTTCTTTATTTACAACTTAATAAGATAAGGTTGAGAAATGAGAACCCAACTAGATTAATTTTTATTCTAGATTCCTGATCTATATGTTTAGTTGTAGAAGGTTGCTTAAGCTCCAAGAAATCATTTAGAGTCTTATTTCGTAATGATCTCGTACATTTATAGTTTAAGTTTTAGGACATTTTGATCATGCACTCATAATACATTTATAGTTTTAATTGTTGAGCTGATATATGCCAATATAAGAATCCTCATTCATTCAATTTCATTCATTTCATTCTATCACTATTTATGAATTGACTTTATTTGACAGGCATTAAAAATAGATAGGAGTTGGATGAAATTAAGACATAGATGGTGTAAAGAGTATGTTAATGGAGTTAAAGTGTTTATTGAGTTTGTGAAGGATCATATGGGTCAAGATAATATGGTCCGGTGTCCTTGTCTTAAGTGCATGAATGCATATTACAGGCATTTGGATGAAGTGAAAGATGATTTGTATATAAATGGAATTCAAGGTACTTATACACGGTGGATATTTCATGGGGAAAATTCATCTTCCCATGGTACTTATCCGATTGATAATAGCACCAATAATGATGCAGGGGGTAATGATGGAATGAAGGATAATGAAGAAGAGGAAGAAAATGAAATATTGGATATGTTGAATGACTTTCAAGGGGGAACTTTCACAAATATTAGAGATATAGACACAACTGGTAGCCATCAGGCTTTCAAAAAAGATGCACAACAATTTGATAGATTGTTGAGGGAAGCACAACATGAGTTGTATCCAGGTTGCAAGAATTTTTTGATATTATCCTTTATTGTAAAATTGCTCCATATGAAAATGCATAATCATTGGAGTAACAAATCATTTGATATATTACTTGAGTTATTGAATGATGCTTTTTCTGAAGGAACAATGCTCCCAAAGTCACATTATGAGGCTAAAAAGATCTTACAAGACTTGGGATTGGGGTATAAGTGCATTCATGTTTGTAAATATGATTGTGCATTATTTTGGAAGGAGCATAAAGATAAAGATGAATGTCCAGTGTGCAAAATATGTAGATGAAAAATAAATGATGGCAAACATAAGAAGATCCCTCATAAGATCTTATGCTATTTTCTATTAAAGTCAAGGTTGCAGAGATTATTTATGTCAAGATACAGCTTTAGATATGAGATGTCATGTTGAAAAACATGTCGATACAGAAGGGATTTGAAGGCACCCAGTTGATGCTGAAGCTTGGAATATTTTGATAGATAGTATCCTGTGTTTGCAAATGATCCCCGCAATGTCAGACTCGGTCTTGCATCTGATGATTTTAATCCATTTGGTAACATGAGCAATTCTTATAGTATGTGGTCGGTGATACTTATGTCATATAATTTACCACCTTGGAAAACTATGAAAGAGCTATTTCTTATGTTATCATTGCTAATTCCTGGACCACAGGCTCCGAAAAAAGACATTGATGTTTATTTGCGGCCTTTGATAGATGAATTGAAGGAGTTATGGAAAAATGGTGTGGATACATATGATGCCTCAACTAAATAAATGTTTTTCTTGAAGGCGGCTATTTTGTGGGCCATAAATGATTTTCATGCATATGGTAGTTTTTCAGGTTGGAGTACAAAAGGATATATGGCATGTCCATGTTGCAATGAGCAAACATCATCTAAGAGATTGAGGAGTAAAATTTGTTACATGGGCGATCGTCAATATCTTCTTTAGATCATTGTTGGAGGAGTAAACTATTTGATGGTCAGCTGGAGGCTCGATCCAAACCACAAAGAGTTGTCTGGGGAAGATGTGTTACAACAATTAGATCGACCTTAAGATTTGAAGTATGGGAAGCATCCAAATATGAGGAAAAGAAAATGTACTCCTGAAGAATTAAATTAGACTAAAAAGAATATATTCTTTGAGTTACCGTATTGGTATAAATTAAAATTATGTCACAATCTTGATATCATGCACATAGAGAAAAATGTTTGTGATAATGTTTTGGAACAATCCTTAATATTGAGAGAAAAACAAAGGATACTGTTAAAACACGAATGGATTTGGCTAATATGAAAATAATGAAAGAGCTACACTTGCAACCTTCAGGAAATGGATTTGTGAAGCCCCTGCATGTTATGTATTGAGTCAAAGGGAAAAGCAAAGCTTATTGGAATTTTTGAAATCTGTTAAGTTTCCTGATGGCTATGCTTCAAACATATCAAGGAATGTAAGTGTGGAAGATGGTAAGATTTCAGGGTTAAAAAGTCATGACTATCATGTATTGTTGCAACGTCTGCTTCCTGTTGGAATACGTGGATACTTGCATAAAGATGTGGTGTCTGCATTGGTTGAGTTAGTAAATTTTTTCCACGAGTTATGTGCTAAGACATTGAACATCAAAGAATTGGACACATTATAAGAAAAGGTGGTTGGAAAAACTTTTTCCACCTGCGTTTTTTGATGTCATGATCCACTTGATAGTTCACTTACTAGAAGAAGCCAAACTCGGTGGGCTGGTGCAAAATAGATGGATGTTTCCAATTGAATGGTAATGTTTCATATAATTTAATAATTTACATTGAATTATTTGTTAGCATTTATGCACTTTGATAATATTAAGTACTCATTATGTGAGTTTATACAGAAATCTGGGTGACTTGCAAGATTATGTGGGTAACAAAGCTCGTCCAGAGGAATCAATTGCTGAAGGTTACATTATGATTGAATGTTTAACATTTATTTCAATGTATCTTTGTGGGATTGAAATAAAATTTAACAGAGATGACAGAAATTATGAAGGGGTTGAGGAGAAGCAAGGAAAGTTATCTCTTTTCTCACATAAAGTTCGTCCATTTGGATATTTAGAGACTCAGTTTTTAATACACACAGTGATCGTGATGTTATTGCATGGTATGTCCTGAATAATTGCGAAGAATTACGGCATTCTTTTGAGTAAGTTGTTATCAATAATATATTTTTTTATTTATGTCATAATTATAATAATGTTACTTATATTTTTTTATAGTATTCATAGGGACGAACTGATGAAAGAATGTGATGAGAATATAGATCAGAGACAACGAGAACAATTTCCTCAATGGCTTGAAAAACATGTATGTTATTTATATATGAAAAATTTTGCAAGCATTTCATATTAAAACTTTGTCATATTTCTTATACAAGTTGATTTTTCTTCTAGATGAAGCGACTGCGAAACATGAAGTCCTCAGAAGCTACGGATGAATTATATGCATTAGCTTGTGGTCCTGATTTTCGTGCGCAAACCTATTCAGGTTGCATTATTAATGGAGTTAGGTTTCACACAAAAGATTGAGAGGCTCGTCGTCAAACACAAAATAGTGGTTTAGTTGTGGAAGGAGAACGTGATAGTGAAATCATTGATTTTTTTGGAATTTTGACAAATATAATTGAGTTAGAGTACTTATTTGGCCATCGGGTTCTTGTATTTAAGTGTGAATGGTTTGATACCAATAAAAAGAAAAAAAAAATTCAGATTGATTTGCATTTCACATTGATTAATATCAATAATAAATGGTATGAGAATAACCCTTTTGTCTTAGCAATTCAGGACATTGATTAATATCAGTAATAAATGGTATGAGAATGACCCCTTTGTGTTAGCAATTCAGGCGAAGTAAGTATTTTATGTCAATGACACGAACTTAGGTAAGAACTGGCAAGTCATGCAAAGGGTGAACCATAGGCATGTATGGAATGTTCCAGAAGTAATCCACAATGAAGATGTTGACACAAATAATGATGAAATGCCAATGCTTGATATTCAGAATGCATACCAGCAAGATGAACCTTTCGGTCTTAGATGGAATGTTGAAGTTGAGCCTAGAGTGCAGCAATTGCATAGGGATGATGTTGATCCGGATCCTATCGATGAAGGACTTGTCACTCATGAATAACAAGAGGATTTGAGTGACATAATTTCTGAGAAAAGTGATAAAGAAGATGACACCTTGATGGATTATTGTGATAGTGATGAGCAATTAGAATCCAATGAAACTGACAATGACACGGATGTTGATACATAGGTATTTTATGTGAATAATTTGTTTAAAGGATTCCTCAAATTTTTTATTCTTTATGCTTTGATATCTCCATTATTTTCTTATATGTTGACGTTTATTATTTTCTATTATGGACTTATTTATAATTATATGTTGTTGCTATTATAACAGGTATTCTCGTACGATGGCACCAAGGTGTGGGCGAAAGCAGGTAATAACTCCTACACTCCATCTGCATCTACACCTTCATCTCATTTACAGCTACACCTACACCTACACCTACACCTGCGGTGACGGAGTTCACCATCTATGCCCTCCAATAATGCTAGCATTGGTAAGAATTATCATTAATTAGTTATTAGTATATTCTGAATATTAATTAATATTTTTAAAAAAAAGGAGATATGAAATGTTATTGATGATGATTTATTTTGTGTTGCAACTTCGAGTTTCTCTAGATGTGGTCGTGGACTTACTCAAGGGGTTGGATTAGAGAGGATTGTGCGTAGGGTAGGGAGGTTACATGTTAGCATTCCTTCAGATGAAGGAAGGCCGGTTGGAGAAAATGCAGAGAAGTTTGTTTCAGAATTGGGGTTTATTGTTAGGAATTTTGCCCCACTCCAAGTGCGTGGTCAGACCGAGATTGCGAAGGGGATAAGAATCCTCTTTATGATCGTATGTTGGTAACGAATTGATATGACTCTTTATATTTATATTTTCATTGATAAGTACTTACATTGAATTATTTTTTTTATATTGATATTTGCATAACACTTGTTCTGTTTTTTAAACAAGTTTGATATTGATCTCAATGAGCCACATGTGAAGTTATGTTGTGAGAATGATGTAAAAAGCCTATAGGGATTTTCGACTTACTCTACATAAACATTATAAGCAATTTGATACTCCTGATGTGGCACAGCATACACCTTGACCAATGTACCCAAGATGATTGGGATTTTCTTTGTAACTTGTTTGAGGAAGAAAAATTTCAGGTATATTAAGTTTGGTTATTGTAATTTTCTAAATAAACCATATATGTGAGCTAATATTTGTTATATATTTCGATGAAACATTCTGTTGTAAATTCGGCCAATTGACATAAGATGTTATATAATCATCGTATGGCTCAAGATCATTTGTTTCTGCACGTTAGGCCCAAATATGTTGTAATTATCAAATTATGTTATAAAAGAAACATACATATTATTTATCATAATATGTGGATATATTGTATCTCTGTGTTCACATTTTTATAGAGAGATTTAGAGACTGGGAAGGAGCCGGACAGAATTCAGTTTTTCAAGCGCACAAGATACAATGAGAAAAGGGATGGATTTCAAATGAGGCTGAATCAAGATATATAAAAAAATAACTAATTATATTTTTTTCTGCTATTATTCATGATTCAAGACATTTTTGCTTTTAATTACAGAATCGGATGATGGAGTTGCAAGCCCAGTCTATTGAAGAAGGGTCTTAGGCGCTGACTCAAAACCAAATATGTGATACAGTTCTTGGGGCACGATCAGGATATATATGTGGACTCGGGCATGGGCCGAAACCTGTTGGCTCATCTTCCAAAACTAGAGCTTTAGAGTCTTCCAACAGAGTTATGTGAAGAGCTAGCAACACAATGTGAACTGATTCAGACAATGAAAGCTCGACAAGAAAAGTTGGGAGTTGGTGAGGAGATTGTTGTCACCATCAGCTCCATCTGCTTCATGGTAAATAATACATGCTAATTGACAATCTTTAATATGACAATGCTTTAATTTGAAAGGACATTAGAAATTATTTAAAATATATATAGCATCTAGTGATGTATTAGTCATTGTCTGTTATATACTAGGCCATATTCCATTCAACTAGTGAAAATGCCTGATAACATGCTTTTATTGTCTTGATTCTTGGTTGAGTTCAGATATTAGCGAAATACTATCAAATTTTAGTCATAGCTCTTCATTTTAGACTAATTTGTATTATATCTGTTTATGTTGCAGATTAGAAGATGTTGGCCATTGAAGAAGATGTCAAGAACCGGCTCCAAGACTAGTTTCTGTTTTAGATTTTTTTTTTTTTATTTTATGAGACATGTAGTGCCTTTTGGCTACGTAAGACTAATGATAATATCAAGGACTTTCTTTTTATATACTATGTTGACAAATGTGATACATTGAGGATTTATATTAGTATAATATGATTTTAGATTTTATATGATGGTATATTAAATGATATTTGTTTGTTGTAATATTAGATTTGATTACAGGAAAATTTGAAATCTGCCTTTAAAAGCATTTCAGTGGTGACATTATTTTGTTGCAAAAAATATAAATATATTTTTTTTGGCAATAAATTTTGTCATAAAAAACATTTAACAATGTCAACTTCTCGCTGCAAAAAAAGGTTGGAATGTCTATTATGACTTTTAACAGTGAATGAGCCCGCTGCCAAAAATGTAGTCTTTTCAGGTAATAAAATTTACCACAAATAATATTTAGCGGCGAACAAAATGTCGTGTTGAAAACTATCATTATTAATGAAGAATTATTTTGTGGTGACAATAATTATAACTAAAAGCAGTCTTTTTTCGACGGCAAGATATGAGCTGCGAAAGGTTCGTATTTTGTGATGAAAAATTTTTCATCACTAAAAATTATATCTTTATCGATAAAATTGTTCATCGCTAAATACTTATCCAGTTTTCATTTTTCGGTGAATATGCTGATAATGTGGTGAATGTTATGCTCTTTAGCGGTACTTTTTGTCATCGCAAAAGATCCGATATTTCCCGACAATAGTATTTTCATCACAAAGTATTTATTCTTTTACGGTAAATTTTTCTTTCACCGTAAAAAACATCTCCCGGTGACTCTTTAGTAGCGACTTTCCGACGATATATTTTTTGCCGCTACAAATATTTTATTATGAAATTTTTATTTTTTACGATAATTATTTTTATCATTAAAAATTAATTTTTTTATAATATAAAAAAATGTATTTTAAGAATTTCTAAGAATCCCATTTGATTATAAATTTCACTAGCATATTCTTGCAAATAAAGAATAAGATATTAAAATTTATAATATATTTTTAATTTATTTGATAAGATCCAATTGGAATATATGATAGGGAACGGATCCTCTACAGTACTCAAAAAGTACCTTAGAGTGTTGTGCGTGCTTCGGAGACATCCATCAAAAGATGAGTGGCCATACGTGCTTATGCACGCGCATTAAAATATTAAGAAAAGAGAAATGGATAAACTCCAGAGGTATTTGAATAGTTTAGATAAACATCATGTAACCGTTTTTTTTTTATGGACGTCCCAATATATGCACTCACCATACAGTACTTTTTGAGTACCACAGAGGATCCTGTTCCATATATGGTAAGGTTGTCAACCAAATATTGCCAGAGATCAGAAAAAGTTTATAAGTTAAATATTACATCATCTTCCTATTTTATGATAATGCCAAAAGAGATGGACTGTGATACAATATTATAATAATACTTATGAGCAAAACACTGATGTAAGAGAGTAAAGGACATATTAAATACCAAGTGTGTAAGGATGGACAACTTTGAGGAGCTATTGCTATATTCTTTTAATTTTTTAGCATTAATTTTATGTTAAATGGTGACACATATGCCTAATTCCATCTGTTTGATGATTATGTCAGTTTTACTCGGTGTGTATGTCTTTTGTGCATGTATGTAGCTGTGTTTGTATTTTATTTGGTGCACAACCATGATCTTTGGCAGTATACCAACTAGCACTTTCATGTAGCAGTAAATAAATGGATGAAAAGAGTATGTAAATAACAAAGAATGGTATCACGGATGGTATATGCATGGCCTCGATATATACTGCTGGTTTAACTAAAATATCAAAGTATACCAATATAAGAGAAAATTTATATAACTAATATCTTTAGATGAAATAGGACATCAGTGTGGTTAGAGAATTTTTTGAACTATTGGAATCGAGTTGACAGCAGTGTGTGGTGGCGGAAGATCTGAGAAAATAGCCCGAAGGCAATGGGGTAGCAGCAAAAGTCATGAGAAGATGTACGACGGTGATGGGGTTGGGCTTGGAAATGTTTTAAGAAGGCTAGCAACGAGCGGGTGGTGAACGTCGGGTCTCGGGAAGAGCCATTAGCGGTGGGGTTAGGAGAGAACGAGAGAGGACAACAGATGGGTGGAGGGTTTGGGAGTAGAGGATGACGCCAGACGGGTGGGGGGTTTGGGAGGAGAAGAGGGTTGATGGATGGGGGTTTGGGACGAGAAGAACAGGGCCAGCGGGTGGGGGGTTTGGAGGGAGAGGAGGGCGAATGGGTTGGGGGTTTTGGAGGAGAAGAAGATGGCAGCCGATAGATGGGTGGTTTGAGAGGAGAGGAGGATGGCAGCCAATGGGTGGGTGGTTTGGGAGGAGAGGAGGAGAGCAATTGATAGGTGGAGGGTTTGGGAGGAGAGGAGGAGGGCTGACGGGTGGGGATTTAGGGGGAGAGGACGGCCGATGGGTGGGGGTTTAGGGGGAGAGAAAGATGGCGATCGATGAGTGGGTGGTTTGGGAAGAGAGTAGGACGATAGCTGAAGGAGGGGCTGAGAGGAGAGGATGGCGATCGAATGGGGGGTGTTGGGAGGATAGGAGGGTGGTGAGCTTCCTTAGAGAGAGAGAGGAGGAGGATGGTTGGGAGAAGAGGATGGCTGATCAGCTTCTTTGGAGAGAGACAAGAAGAGAGGAGGTATTTGAAGAGAAGAGCTATGTGAAACGATGGGTCTGCCCGTGAGTCCCATCCCTCATTTAAGGCTTTTCATTTTTTTAAACAATACCAACTTAGCCAAACAGCTCCCAAACTCCCTCTGTTACCTTATTTAGTGCTGCATTGAGATCTGCACCGATCCAATAATTGAACATGTGACCGAATTTGATATGAGATTCAACCGATCAGAGCCCAATCTATCTCATTATGTGTGTGTGTGTGTATATATATATGTGTGTGTGTCCCATTTGAATATTTGAGATCCCTATCATAGGGATAATTTTGGTCTTAAGATCTCCATCACGAGAGTAATCGTGGACTTGAGATCTCCGCCATGGAGATAATCACGGAGATACCTAAGCTACAAAGGTGTAAATGCATTGCAGTAGAGGCTATAGAGCTAAAAGAATTAGGTACCCATGTTTAGTTATAGTATTATAAAATTGAATGTAATAGACTTCATATTATCTATTGATTCCATATTGACATATGATTGTGGGTGAATATCATTAATTACATAATTTTGATACAAAGCATATTGATGTCACATATTGTATGATGTATTTGAGTTGCATGTTAGTATGATTTAAATTAATTTTATAAATATATTTGTTACTTATTGAGTCGTGAAGCTCATAAATCTTCATCTATTATTTTCAAATTCAGGGATCTAATTTTGAGATCAGACATCGATATTTAGGATTTGTACTTAAAGTGGATGCTGATCTGTAGAAGGTGGATAGTTCTCTGGATCAATAAAAATATAGATGTGAAAAATTGTAAAGGTTAAAGTTGAAAATATCATATGCAATAGTTAGTTATTCTGATAATACCACCACCAATGCAAAGAATAAATTATCTTTTATATTACATTGAAGTATTTGTCAGGTTGGATACCTAGTATGCTCATAGGATAGTTCTCTATAGGTATACGGCAGCTGTTCATGTTTTTATTTTTATTTTTTTTCAAAATTTGGGGTCGGGGGGCATAACAAAGCACCTACTAAATATGTGGAAGACAATCACTAAGAGATGAGCTACACTGGTCCAATATTTCTGTTCTATAGGTAACATGTTAGAAGGGTGTGTCTGCCTAGTTTGGTTTTGTGATCCTTTCAATATGTGACAGTGTTTCTATCCTCCGTTAATGGACAAAAATATAGTCATAGAGCTGAATGAAATCGATCACAGAAATTTGACTGCGTATTGCTTGGCATTGCTGTAAGTAATAAAACTTTTGTCTATAGAACTTTAGATAATCGAGCTTTCGCTAATAGGGATTTTAAGAAAAATTATTTGCTGTTTGGTAACTAGATTTTTGAAGTACCATGGGACACTTAACTTTTGTTTGGTAATCAAACTGAAAAAAAAAATTAATATCAAAAATATTAATAAAGAATATTATATAGTGCTTTCGATTAGCTAACTATTTGTATTATCAAAAAATATTTTTATATAGTACTCTTAATTTGTAAACTATTTATATTGAGATTTAACCTAAATAATATAATAAATATTAGAATTTAAATTTATTATAAAAATATATTAAACTTTTAAATTTTATTACTATTATAACAATAATATTGTTGTAATATAATAATATGATATTAATATATTACTATATTATAATAATATTATTATATTATTGCACTATAATATGATGATTATAATATTATTATATTATTATAATGTTATAGTATAATATGAGGATTATGATGATGATGATAAAACATAATATTATCATAAGATAAGATAATAATATTATTATATTATTTTCTATTATATTGTATTATCAAAATTGCTATTATAAAGTATTGTTAACATAATTTTTTTTTTTTTAAGTTCAATTGTCCGTATTCAAATAGAGTTTTTGCCCAAAATAGCTTATGAGGATATGTCTCAAATAGAATTTTTACCCAGAAGCTCCAAATTGAAGCTTTCTCCTAATAGATCTTTTTTGGCTTTTTAAGAAACTAGAAAGCTGTTTCAAATTTTTTATCAAACATATCAAAATCATCCAAAAGTATTACTGACCCCCAAAGGCAATGCCAAATGGTGCCCGTTCTCAGAAGGGCCAAGAGCACTGAGTTGGCGAATCGAAATTTTGGATAAGCTTGATCCAAGTTAGTGCATTTGCATCTTTGCAGAATGAGAATGAGTGAGGCAGGTCTAAATCTTGGCCTAAAAAATAACTCAAGTTGGATTCAAATTGGAATTCTCCAAGGGTAAAAATGAACCAGACATGAGTAAAGCCCATCCGGGCTTTACTTGAGCTAGGCTTGAAGGTACAAAGGGCTAGGTCGAGATCTTTTTGCTCGAGCTAAAAAATTGAAAGATATCAATTTCTGTCGATCCATATTTCACCAGACAACAGCATTTGGCATCTCAGCATAAATGGATAAACTTCAACATGAACAAAGGTTGTGACTAATTACCGATTCTTTAAAACCCGGAAAAGGGATGTAATTCATGTTAGGAAGCCAAGCTAAACATGGATGCTTTTGAAAACAAAACACTCATCATGATCTTCAAATATATTTTCAGGATTCAACTGCTTTATCTGGATTAAAATTGTACTTCACTTATTTCTCAGATCTGATACTTAATCTATCTCTAGTTAAATAACTCTCTTCAATACTTCCAATGCTTTACATATTATGGCTTAATGTACAACATATGCATGAGTTAACCAGATTGAAGCATACAACATGTACAACACTAGTGTTATTAGATTTACGAATGCCACTGATAACACCTTTTGGAGGGTATTTGGTTGGAAGGAGTGGAGGTCTGAAATTGGAATCAGAATGAATGACTCTTATTCCAACCGCTTGGTTGGGAGGAGTTCCATTTTGATTCCGGGATAGAATGGGAATGCACAATCTATATAGAACTCAATCCCTATTCTCTTTTATGGATTCAAATTTTCATTCCAATTTCGATTTCGATTCCAATCACGAACCAAACATTTCAGAAGATTTGACCATTTCGATTCCGATTCCAAACCATTTCGATTCTCATTCTAATTGCAATTGCGAACCAAACACCCCCTTGTTGTAGTATTCTCAAACTAATAATATCTTCCGGCATCCAAACAGGGCCATGCAAAAATTTGCTTCGTTACATTTAGAGGGTGTTTGCTTCGTAACTGGAATTGAAATAGATTGGACTAAAAATCGAAATGATCAAATCCTCTAAAGCATTTGATTTATGACCGAAATTAAAATTAGAATGAAAATTTGAATCTATAAAAAAAATAAAAAATAAATTTTAAATAAATTAGATCATTCTCATTCCACCTGAGAGTCAGCATGAAATTTTCTCCAACCAAGTGGCTAGAACGAGGGCCACTCATTCTAATTTTTATTTCAGACCTCCGTTTCCCCCGCTTAAATACCCTTTGGCATTGAGACTTGGTCATGCGAAATTACTTGAAAGCAAAAAATTGCTGATGTGACATTAACAATAATGACATGGACTAATAGGACACTCACCATACTGGCCGATATAAATATAAATTCACAGCTCTTTATTCTAGAGTGGCCTCTTCTCAAGTTTGAAGCAGTAAATATTAAATTCGACGCATAAAACAATAGTCAATCTTGTTCGAAATATATGGGAGATCCTGGAAAAGTTGTCTTCCCATATGGCCCACAGGCGTGCTGCAGCAGCGCAGCAGCCCCACCACGGCAGCAGCACCCCTACCACCCCAGCCGGGCATCCACCGTACAAAGACCTATATATCTTAGTCCATTCCACAATAGAGTCGTGAGGTGGAAGTTGCAAGCTGGCCTGCTACATCAAATTCTGACAGTTTATTTCATCACACAGCAGCATTTGGCATCTCACTAACAATGGATAAACTTCAATATGAACAAAGGTTGTAACTAATTACCAATTCTTTAAAAACCCAAAAAAGGGATCTAATTCAGGTTAGGAAACCAAGCTAAACATGGATGCTTTTGAAAACAAAAGAATCACCATGGCCCTCAAATATATTTTCAAGATTCAACAACTTTATCTAGAATAAAATTGTGCTTCACTTGTTTCTAAGGTCTAAATTTCCAATCCATCTTTAGTCAAATAACTCTCTTCAACACTTCTAACCCTATAAATATAATGGTTTAATGTACAAAATATATTTGGGTTAATCAGACTGAAACATACAATGTATACAAGACTAGTAGCATTTCTAGCTGAAACAAAGTTCACATTAGTCATCTGTAAGAGCTTTGCATCATTTAATCATCATATTGTTCCTAGTGCTTCTGCAGATCACACCAGCTTATTATTGCTGAGTCACTGGTGGTGGTGCAGTTGGCAGTGGTGGTTGGGTAAAGAGACCGCTAACACCATCTGATGCCTGATAAACATGGTGGGGATTTGGCGCACTCAGGTAAGGAGGCATGCCAACCATTGGGTAGCTCGGCAGAGGTGGTGCTGAGCCGTAACCAAAGGGTACTCCTGTCATAGGTCCAGCAGCAGTCTGCATAAGCTGTGCAGTGGTTGGTGGAGGTGGTGGAGGCACAGGTGGCAATAAAGTTGGTGGTGGTGGTGGTGGTGGCTGGACGGTGGTGCTTGGTTGACTCATAGGCGGTGATGGTGGTGGTGGCGGCTGATGCAGCATATCAGGATGTGGGTACGGTGGAGGGGGTGGCTGAGTCTGAGACTCAGGCTGAGACTGAAGTGGTGGCATGAAAGAAGGCACATCAATATCTAGTTTAGGCTTCTTGTTGTCCGAGGGGTACTGCTCTTTCAGAGTCTGACCAATGACACCCTCTGAAGCCAGGGAGGAGAGGACATAGCTGAGCATCTGGGCAGAGGAGGTGGATGCTGCAAGCTTTGCTGCCACTGCAGCAGCAGCTGTTTTCCGGTACTGTTCTTCTGTGTGAGAAGAATGGTTATTAGAAAGAGGTGCCCCCTGGGTGTACCTGAGTGGACTTGACATTGCTTCATCTCCTCTGCCAATACTGGGTGGGATGAAACCAGGGGGGGCATCAGATAAGGCTGATAATGATTCCTTTGGTATCTGCTCAGGGGGTGACTGTCTAATTTTGCAGTTGAGTAGCTGCTGGCAGATGTTGCCAGCTTTTTCATATCGTGATTGCACAGCCTAGGAAATGATAAACCTTAAATAATATGGATAACATCGAAAAAGGAATTTGAGAGAGCATTTACTAAAAGCAGTACATGCATGCAGCAATGAAGTGGTTCACCACAAGAATGACCATCTATACTTGGCCAAACTATTTGTCTTATGACATATAACAATTCTCCTCTGATTTTTTATCTACAGATTCTTGCAGTCTCAAGAATGAATAATGATTTTTTATCTACAGATTCTTGTTCAAATACCTTGCATGCTTCATTCAAGAATTTAGGAAAGATGGAGCTTTATAATCAGATTTTAGCAAAAGACAGACAAACTGCAATGAGCGCTGAAACATTCTGTTTATATGAACAGTAAATAACACAACCAACACTTTGAAAGTACCATGAATAATTTCCTGTTAATGGTTGCTATCTAAGGGCATGTTCAGTTTCAAGCCAGAAAATGCAATATATGCTTCTGTCTGACGACCTTTCCATTCCTTCTCACACCACTAATATGATATATTAACATATAACATATGTAGTATCTTAGTAGTAAGATCCACACAATTAATTTATAATGATGAAAATTTAACTATAGAGCATGAATTGCTTTTGGCTACAAAAGACTGGTATGATGATGGATAGCTGGTAAATCATTATTCAACGAGAAGATGATGGATGCAACAGAATATTTCAAGAAGTGGCTCAGGGAAAATTTGAGAAGTTAGGGTCTCTTGAAAAACGATAATATAGTAGTATTAGGAATATGAAATGAGGAGTATCTGAATGAGTAGAGACCTAGTCATCTACCATGGACATCGGAGGTAGAACGATCTTCAAAAAGAAAACATAACCAGGGCTGGGAGTAAAGGCACCCTAAGCTCCTGTGTCCACAATATTAATCTAAAGGAATCTTTCCCAACAAATGTTTACAAACTGATGCAAGAGAAGTGGCATAAGACTGAAGTAATTGTCTAGGGCAGTGGAGTGGATTATGGTACAGATATGGCATGGTAGCATCATGAACATGAACAAGATTTGTGCAAAGTCAACCTGGCCCTCCTAGCCTGGCCCCCAATTTTTATTGGTCTTGGGCTGGGTTTTTGGGCCCATCTGCCAGGCTAGGCCTCAATTTTGGGCCCAACAAAATTTGGCTTGGACTTGCTTGAATTTTTTTCACCAGCCCAGCGCAATAATATATTATATATATAATTCCTTATTATATATTTTTATCTATTTTTTGAAATTTGAAATTTAAGAGGAATCAAAGCCCTAAATCACTCAAGGGAAAGGTCTCAATCTCCTCTCCTCTATGCACACATGCCACCAAGCGCACCACAAACCCACACTGACAGCCATTTTCTTATCCTCTCCCTCTATCTCTTAGCACTCCCCCCTTGCCGGTCGCTACCACGTCTCTCTCTCTGTCTCTGCCTCGGTCGGCCACCGATGCTCTTCTCTCTGTCTTGGTGCTGCCAACCGGCCAGTAGTCATCATTCCTCTCCCTCACTCTTAGCCACCTCCTTCTAAAGTTGGCCACCACCCCTCTGTCTCACCCTATGTACCTCTCAGCCAAGCCTGCAACTACTGCCTCCTCCTCCTCCTCCTCCTCCTGCTCTCTCTCTCTCTCTCTCTCTCTGTGCACCTCCCCTTAACCGGCCAACTTTACTGTGGCCTCCCTGCTTCTTCCAACTAGTTGAGTTGGGTCAAGTCAGGCCCACTCAGGTCCAGTTGAGCTTAGGCTCGCCTAGCCTAAACTTTTACCCGAGTCAGGTGGATCAAGCATGGTCCCTTAAAGTTTTATGCTAGGCTAGGCTTGGGTTTTAGATTTCAAACATGAAGTTGGGCCTGGCCAAGCTCAGGCCTGGAAAAATTTCATTGATATCAATCCAGGCTTGGCTCAAACCTAGCTCAACCAGACATTTGCTTAGCATTAATATGTAGTTTTTAGAACAGCTACCCGGTCCCTTATCCTAATGGCCTAGTTTGTGTAATCCCAGTTAGAAAAGGAAACTCACAAAGAATAAGTCACACAAGTACGTACGATTAAATTATAATTTATTCAGTGGAATGATTCCAAATATTATTAAGGCCTATTGGTTAAAGTAATAATTGTGGTACATGAAAACAATTTCTTCTTCTCCAATGGTTCATCTAGCTCCTAAATCATAGACTCCTATGAAAGGCTTTTCTGAGTTCATCCGGACAAAAATGAATCAAGATTACAATCCATAAAAGTTATATCTACATCAGGTTAAAAGGTTTCACATATAGATATGCATAGAATTCATTCAGCTAGGATTATGATATTGTCAAATACTTTTATAAATAACAGAGCCTACATGCATTTGAATCAACAGATAACCAACTCAAGGGTACTCACTAGAATATACCTAGTCCTGTTGAAACTGTTGGAGAAAATTAACGTCTCCGCCAAATCACATTAGAGTAAATAAGTCACAATTTCAACAAACAGGATTGCTAAAGAAGAATACCTGAAGTTCATTACGGACCCTTTCAATCATCAAATCCTGAAAAACCAATTTATGCCAATTCAGATAACCAAAATAGAAATATATCTAATAAAATAGTACTCCATGCAGTTTTACTCTACTTCATGTCATCATTAGATGAAGATCCATCAGCTTTCCCACCTGCTCATGGAGTGCCTCTCTTAAATGGGACAAAAGAGTTGTTCTAGATGTTTCATCTGCTTTCAGTTGTTCTATACATTCTTTTAGTATGCCATGCTGCACCTGCAAGTCTGCCACAGTTGCAGATTCGCTGGTGTTACCTATCCATTCATAAAAGCAAGTAATTCAAACATTCCATTTAGGAATATGTAAAGTTGCAAAAGCAGTCATACCATGAAAAATGAATGCAAAACATGTTCACAAGAACCAAGATAGGAAATGTCATGTTGGTTGAGTTATAGCTCAATATATTACACAACAAACTTCACTCTGAAGAAGTCAGAATATCAACAAATACCACACAGTCAGGCACACAATAACTGCCATTCTAAACTAACAAAAGAATAAAGAGCACTTGAAGGATAACATCCTTACTAAAACAAACTGTTTGAGTTTATACTTTAATGAAATAAAAATTGGGAAGAAGAGAGATAAATTGAATAAATATAGAACGATCTTATTCCAGAAGATAGATATCACAGTAAAATGGAATGTATTGATAATCTATCATAAACCACTAATCTTCGAACTGCAAAAACATTATTAAGTCACCCATCGACTCCTTTTGCAACCTATATAGAATAGCATCTCTTGACAAATACTAATCCATCTGTTGAAAGATACTATTCTGCTTTCTTCAAGTTCTACTAGTCCACATGAATAGCCAGAAAAACATTTCCAACACCAAAGGAAAGGCCTCTGCTTTCATGATTCTTCAGAACAGGTCAACTCAAACAATATGTTAACCGTTTAAAATAGAACATGGACTACTCCTAACTAGGTGGATCTTGGAAATAATGGTGGCACCTATATAAAGATATAGCTGCAGTAATAAACAGATCCAGGAAGTTATGATGCAAGCCATCTCTCCCTCTTTCTCCCAATAAATGCAATTCAAAGTCATTTCTAAATGGATCTCATCTAGTGGATTTATTTGTTTCACATGGAGCCCAAAAACTGGAGGATAAATAGTAACGCTAGGCAGATGTCTGAATTTGTTCATGTACCTGAATTTTAAGAGAGGTGTGCATAAGGAGATATATCCGACTCAGGACCAATGGAGACTCTGTTTATATCTAGTGAAGAGTAAATGAGAACAAAAACAGTACACTTGCACTCTAGGGGAAAAATCTATATCAGGTTGTACTTTGACAGATCACAACAGTTCATCCACTTGCTCTTCAGGTGAGTCTCATTAGGTAGATACATCTTTAGCATGGATTCACAAAATTTGATACAATCAACTATTGCCAAGGAAATCAAAGCCACTCATCTACTTAATCTTGGTGGGTACCATACATAACAAACTAACTGGTTTCATGTGGGACAGCATTACCCATCTTCCATGTGTGGAATAATAACACAACCTAAGTACCCAAGCTAGCTTGAGTGGGAAAATGCAAGCTAAATGTTTAACGAAAAACAATGCAATATTCTTCTATGTTAAATTTCTCCAGATGTACAGCACAAACAACTTTCATGCAATTCAAGGACAATGGACATATTCTTCCCTGGGGTTAGAAGACAAGCACAGTCACTTAAAATAGTCAAAGAGAATTGGTATAAACATATGCTTAATAAATTGGTTCTGCAAATTAGGAAAAAACAAAACAACTGAATAATTGTAATCACACAAGCAAAGAGTGTGGATCCATCTTTTGAAGTACTGAATGATGTACCCATGCCAGTCATGAACTGGCACAATACCATGCCTTGCTACTCACATGCCTAGAATTGTGGCAATTCATGAGTTAGTTCCCATTCTTACATGATACAAGGGTAGGCGCCACTATGCCATGGCTGTACCTTGCCTGCATGGTACAACCATACAGCATGGACTGGCACATCAATATAATCCATGGCAAGATGGTAAGACCTAGATATTTTTCATAATGAAACAAAGATCGATGTCTCATAATCATGTTCAAGAATTGGCATTAGAATACTTACATGTCGAGAAGCTAAATACAATCAAGCTTTGCATTGAAGAGTTTCTACAGAGAGAGAAAGTCTAAAGGATATTCTCAAGTCAACATTTACCTTTAAAGAAGAAAAACCTATTTTCATCAAAAAGAAAAAAAGAAGGAAAACCTATGAAGGTGCAGACAATCAGTGCATCCTTATTTATTACACAAGATCAGGAAATATACATATTTTAAAATCTCATTTATCAATATAGAAGAAGCAAATACCAGGCAGCCATGACAATTTGGATCCTTGAAAGACAACAAGGTGACATGGTCACATGTACTTTATCATTCCCGTAACTCTCCATGTTGTGCCTCTTCCATTAAGGCAGGCCACAACTCTTTCATTTTCTTTATAAAATAACTCAAAAGTTTCAAAAGATTTTCTTTACCTATAAGGTTATTAAGCTTGAGGGTGGGCCTCAGCACAACGGCAAGGTTGCTTCATTATGACTTGATGGTCATAGGTTTGAAAGAAATAGTCTTTGCACGCAGGGTTTAGACCTTGCACATCTGACCATCCCTAGGCCCCACAATGGTGGGATCCTTGTGCACCGGGCCACCTATTTTTATAAGTTAGTAAGTTTAAATACAAGTGACGTCCAACCTAAACTATTAATCATAATCAGATATAAGAAATCAGTTCACAATGATAACAATTATTTGTAAGCTTAAACAATGTCATAATTATAAATATTAAAAAAAGTTAAACAAATTAATATTTATAACACAACTCAATCAGAAATTATGACATGAAAGTGGAAGAAATTTTAATATGCTTCAGATATCCAAGAAGAATCCAGATTCGAAAGGGGCACCAAACAAATAGAAGGTGTGATATAGGATATATAAAGATGATTTTCTCTTTATATGTAGGAAGCATACATACTTCTGACATGACATGTAACATAGATTCATGTTATTAGTTTATGAATTAGATTTTCTTCAAATAGTATAACACATATACCACACGCTTGTTTATAGCATGCCTTCAGGATGCTACATTTTTTTTAGCAGGATCAAAGATCTTGTTAGGAAGTCCAACACACATAATTTTGTCATGATGAAGCAATCAAAAGCAATGAGCATACATTTGAACTTAGAAGGATATAGCACACAATGGAGCAACATATATAACTCCAAACTAACAAAGATATCGATCATATATATCAGTTCATACAAATGGTATGAATAATCTAACACATCAGCTTCCCTGAGCAACTATATCATGATTCCAACAAAACTTGCAAGAAATATGAAAAATAGCAAATCCAAGTATAAAATGTTCAGATGTCATGCAACTGCAGAAAAAAGAAAGAAAGAAAGAAAGAAAGAAGGGGAGGTCCTCCTTATTGAATTTTAAAGAAAAATAAATCCACATTCGTTATAAGAAGGTAGCATTCACCTGAGTCAAAGTCCTTTTCCACTTTGTCAACAAAGCTAATTGCATTCTGGCATTTTCCAAATAAAGCATCTTCATCCACATTACCAACATGCCCATAACTTGAAATGAGCTTCTCCAGCAGTTCTCCACTAGGCTGCTTCTGAAAATGTCAAACATGCAAATTAAATGAAAAAGGCATATGAATTTATATGTTTATGCATATACACTTCAGCATACTAAGGCATGCTCACACTGGTCAAGATGTGGTTGAAGTTTCTTACCAACTTGTAACTAATGCCCTTTTCATTTCTGTTTCTATTCTCCAAATTCCTTCCCAAGAGCTCTTCCTTAAGAATTTGTCCACGAGAACCAAAAACCTTTCGTTCTTCCCAAATGTCAACCTGGACAGAGAAAAATGGTAGAGAAAATTAAAAGATAACATCAAGGTTGGCTGAACCGACCTGAATTGGGTGGTTTGGAACATTGCATTGTACCGAACTGAAACGGTCTAGAGAGTTAGATCAGTCCAGTGCATTTACCCCAACAACAACCCCCCGGCCCCCGCCCACGAAAACCCCCTCGATGCCCTTCAAGGACCTCTCCCTCTGCCCCCCAATTCTGCCATTAATCGGAACTTTGAAGCCCCATCACTCGCATCACTCGCTTGATCATTTGTCCCACTCGCCCGATCATTTGTCCCACTCGCCCGATCGACCATCCCTCTCTATTGCCGCCCACTTCATTCACCCCTCCCCCTTCGAAACCCTAATCTCCTCTATCATCATCATCGGCTGGCCAAGTCTCCCTCTCCCTCCCCTACTCTTCCCTCCTTGACGACAATGAGAAGGGCTATTCAAGCCCTTTCTTTCTTTTGGCCTCTCTCTCTCCCCCTTCCCTTCCTCCCTCTCCCTCTAGCCCTCTCTCTCTCCCCCCCTCTGGCCTCTTCAACGATGACAAGGGGGGCTATTCGAGCCCTCCCTTCCAGTTTCTCTCTCTCTCCCTCCCTCTCCCTCTGTCTCCCCCTCCCTCTCTCTCTCTTTTCCTCTCTCTCCTCCCTCTCCCCCTCCCTTTCCAGCTCTTCTTGCTTCCCTACCACCCTAAACGGCATGGTACAAACCCGTATGGTGCTAAAACAGATTGCCAGCCGGTAAACCCTTCAACGAACCATGGATAGCATACATATTAAATTGATTGAAATAGCAAGAAACATGGCATCACACTGCAAATTCCAAATACGAAATTACAGTAAAAGAAGAAATAATCTTTCTAAATTCAGAATTTATTGTATGAATCAATTGTAAAATGACTCATTTATGTCATTCCTTACAAATTTAAATTGATTTAGAAAATGCCATTGACAGACATCAGTTCCTGTCCAAACTCATTAGAGGATTATTTTTCACTGGTGTTATGATGTGGAGCACTGGCAGTTCATAATTGAATTGACAATTTAAAGAGTGAGGGAGATTTCTACATGCATTCATGCACTACATTAAAAAAAAATGGCACTTTCAAATTTCAGAATATTCACCGCAGATTTTGACCATCAACTTTTTGGACCAAAATACCCTCCTTTCTCCCATTTAGTGGCTAGATTTGTGGGAAGAACTTCCTACCCCAGTCTCTAGGACTGCAACTCCAGCTAGTTGGGTCAGATTGAGGGTAGACCCTAACAAATCCAGCCCCTATATCCCCTAATCACAACCAAATCCAAACCAGTCTCATATTAGGATTTCTTTAACCCGACCCAACCCCACCCCATCATAAGCCAGATTCAAGTTGGGCCAGGTTAGTGGGGTTAGTTTGGGTTGGGCCACATCAATCAGGTTAGATCAGGTTGGATAAAAATTATAAGACCAACAAAAAAAAGGTTTGGGACATTTTTGTTGGATTAATATCCATTGTGTTGCAGCCTCAACCATGAATCGGTTTCAATGGTATCCTAAAACATAGTTTAACAGTAATTATATAACACATACAAGTAGCCTATGTATGAAACATAAATATGAACTGAAAGCACAAATATAATCCTTTTATCTATCCATACACTAGGGCAGGTCAGACTCAAGCAGGGTTCAAGCAGGTTTACGCTCAGCCCTAGTCTAAAGCAACTTAAGGTCAGATTTGAATTTTTTGAGCCCAAGCCTAATCCAAATTTGGTAAAACCACGCAGGCAGGTTTGTGGTGTGCACTTGAACTCAACCCAAGTTGCAATACTAGTGATCTCTCTCTTGCATGCACCAATCTTCCCAAACTTTGGGTGGTTCACCCCTCCCCGTGTCCATGCATACACATCCACCTGCCTTGATTTCAAGATCTCTCTCTCCCCCACGCATTTGTCCACTCTTTTTTCTTAAAAAAAAAAAAAAAAAATCCTTGCAATGCAATTTCTCTCCCTTTCTCAAGCTTTCCATCTATCAATTTTTTTTACTAAATTTATTGATGATTTTAGTGTGGACAAATCCCAAATGCTATCAACTAAATTTTTACTTTATTTTGATTATATTTATTTCATTTTTCATTTACCTTCTTTCTTTTATATAAAACTGTATATCTAATGTTTATTTCTTAAAACTTATGCTTTAATTAATTTTTCTGGTCTGCATTGTGCATATGCCCTTTTGCTAGCATGATACACATACAAGCAAATGTGTAAGTTTTCGTGTTTATAGGGCACAGCTATTGGAGGCGAAGCCAAATGGAGCATAGCGCATGCAATGGAACCCCCCTAATTTTAGGAAGGCTTAATTACTTTAAAAATCTTGAACTTTTGGGGGGTTTTCATTTTTATCCTGAACTTCGATTCATTGCAATTAGGTCATCAAACTTTTAGAACATTGCAATTTCTCCCTAGCTGCTACTTCCATCTAATGGCCATTATAGAAATAGTCACGTGCTGTCACATGAGATGTAGTAGAAGCCGATATGACATAAAATAACTAATGTAGAACCTTTATAAACTCTTTCTTCCTCCTTTTTCTCTTCTAGCTAGGTTTCTACTTCCCACTCCATCCTTTTCTTTTTATCACTACCTCCTCTAAAACCCCACCACCTCCTACACTACTATCAGTAACCCTATCTCTACCATTATCAACTCCAAAGCCTCCACCATGACCACCACCTCCACTACTACCACCAAGTCCACCGTTGCACCCCGCATGACTCTTGAGAAGCAAGCCATTTTCATGGACTATATGCTACAAAAGGTAAATTTCTCTTACACAATCACCCATCAAAGTTATGAAACTCCTTCAACCATGCTAGGCCCACGTGCTTGTCTCCTTCCTAAACATCTAGAAGAGAAGGTACCAATGGTGCGGATTTTGGAGAAGGTAGTGGTGGATGAAAATAGAGAAAAACGGAAAGTAGAGACCCTAGTTAGAAGAGGAGGAAAAGAGGGAAGAAAGAGTAAACCCTAACTAGAAGAGGAGGAAAAGGGGAAAGGAGTTTAAACCCTATCTAAAAGAAGAAGAAGAGAGAGAAAAAAGAGCTCAAGATTCCACATAAGCTTCCACTAAGTGTCTGTGATGGCACATGACCATTTCCGTCACAATCTTTAGACGGAAGTAGTCAAGGAAGAAATTGCAAGATTTTTAAAGTTCAATAACCTAATTGCAACGAATTGAAGTTCAAGATACAAATGAAAACCCCTAAAAAGTTCGCAATTTTTAACGTAATTAAACCTTTTAGGAAACCACTAAAATTTCTAAAATTTGGGCCCCTAAAATTGTTTCTAAAAGAAACCACCACCACCCAACCCCCCTAAAAAAAAAAAAAAAAAAGTGTTACACAAGGCCCCCCTAATGGTACTATCCAATCTTTTATGGAGTAAATAGACCCTAAAAATTGCCAAAAATAGAAGAAAATTCCAATAACCTCCAATTTCCATCTCTTTCAATCTCTCTCATATTGCATTTCCACCTCTCCCACATCTCTCTCTCTCTCTCATACATCCTCAAAATTTTCCCTCTTCCTCCAATCCCATGCATCTCTCTCCACTTAAAACTTTCTTATTCTCGACCAAAATATTAAAAAAACCCTGTCTTTTATTTTAATTCTAACTTCCTCTTGACCATGTCCTTTTATTTTTTCAAAATCTTGACAAAACAAATTCCTCTAAGTAACATTAGCTGAATACTACCCAAAAAAAAAAACTTTCTTTACAATAAAGTTTCCCCCTCTAGGAAAAGCAAGTTGCTTGTTAACATATAATTCTTCTTGAAAGACCTAAGCATATAGATAGGATAAATGAAGGAAGAGAAACAAAGGAGTAAGAGAAAGAGAATGAATAGAAGGTTATTAATTTCTTAGCTTTACCTTTTTATTTTTCAACGCAATATATTATTTTTATTTTTTAATAAATGAAGCAAAGAAATTAGAGTTTTCTTTATTATTTTTGTAACTAGATTTTTGGGACTTAGCAGAAGTTGACTTTTCCTGCATGTATTATTTATTGTTACAGGCAACTACTTCTTTAGAATTTTCCCATCCTTAATTATCTTCAAAATTCAAATCATCATTCAATATTGCTCAAATAAGAATTTAAAACATAATGGATGATATTCTACATTTTCATTGGCAATGTGGAGTAAATAATTTGTTGAAATAACTAAATTTGCCCACAAAATTTTTCATTATACATCTCAACATAAGAACAACTCCAATAAAAAAATTATATACAAGATTACAACTTGCATGAATGCATTTATTTACATTTCAGCAATCGCTAGGGATCCCATTGGACAGCTATCATAAATTTACAACCACCCAACAAACACTTAAGTTGCTGAATGCATTAATCTGCAAAGATTAAAACTTGCCCCTCAAGGAACTCAATAACACTTGCACTATACTTAAAAGAACAACCCACCTTTCTCACCAGCGACTTCTATTCATGTCACAAATAAAATAAGAATCTCCTCTAATATACACATAAAACCAAAAATTAGTTTGCTCAAATTTCACAATTTTCATGGCATATTCTTTCTCCTGCCGATCACAGGGATGGTAATGCTAAAACTATTTTAAGCATCTAGAGTAAAGAGAGGCAAAGAGCGGGTTTGTTATCTCAGACTTACATTACATAACATGCATGAGCAATACGTTAATAACCAATGGTCCTCTCTATGGGGCATTGTCCACCCTACATAAAGGACCAATTGCTGCATTTCAAGGCAATGTTTGGTTGCACAAAAAAAAAAAATAGTCCCAAATTAACTGAGCTAGCCTAGGACAAACTACCATAACCTTCTTTAAGCCAGAGTAGTTGTTCATCCTTTCTGGCTGAGTAGTTCTACTATGATCTATCCAAGTTAGGTGGGAAAGTGGGGTTTCAACGCTTTAAAATGCTCCTGTTCCCCAGGAAAAATGTGGGTTCTGAAAAGCTGCTTGGCAGAAGAAGCTGGAACCAACCATGTTACTTAACGTTCTTCTGCACTGAACTGAAGAGGGCCTAAAGGCTACCTATAATGGCCAACATAGCCATACTTTAGTTATGACTTTATGTATGGACCTCATTGTCAAACATTTCTAGTTATTTATGATAGTACATTTAATATTCATAGTTTATCTAGAAAGACTATCATTTAAAAACTCAGCAAATTAACAAATTTATAACATCTATGAGTAAAGCTATTTTGTGACGAGTCTCATTAGTATTTAGTGGATTAAGATTCCAAGTAGTATATCACTGTTCCAAAAAAAGGCAATAAAATAAGCTGTATTTAACTAACATGGTTATGCCACCCAAATACTCATATGAATGGGATGCAGAACTTTGCAAAATTTCAGATAGCAATCAGCAAGTTGTTAGATGCATTACCAATAAGATATAACCATATTTCTGCTAAAAATAAAACAATAAGCAATTTACCTTAATAAAATAAGAGATGATGAACAAATGGGATGGTACACCTACACCTTAAGTACATCTTTCATCTTCAAAACACACCAAATTATGTCTCGTAATTTGTCATATGCTTTCTCCATGTTAATAGAAATCTTTCCAGTCAATAGCCTAAGCAAGAAAATAAAATCCATTGATGACCTTTCTGGGTTAGAGCTAAACTGGCGCCACAGACTTGCCATCATTTTTCATAACCTTCACCACATCACTCTTTCATAAATTTATACAAAGCTAAGAAGCTAACCAACAATTTTTCATGCAACTATGTGCAACATCTTAAGCACACCAAATAGTTAAAAAATTGGCACATACAGTTATCCAATACTTTGCATTCATTAATGATCTTAAAGTTATTATGGCCAACTGTAATAGAGCTACATGAAAAATACAGCCTATAGAAGGAAAAATACCACAGGATTGTTATTACTTGTAGTATCTACTATCTGTGCTGATGTTTAGTTCTAGGTGCCTTATTATTTTGCGTTATAATGCGAAATGCTTGCATGTTGGACCCTCTTTTCTTATTGCATTTAATAAGTAAAACCCTGGTGGGCACAGACAACATTGCTGCATCCACTGCTCTCCTAGGGAATATCAACCATTGATGCTACATTGCACGTGCAAAATACTGGTATGGCAATTTTAAGCTTATAAAGGCATCTAATAACATAACAGGAAAGCTGCATAAAGTGTACCTTTCAAGATTAGCTCCACGAAAGCAGAATGCAGATATTCCTTGTAGATGTTACCTTCCCTTGTGATTTTGTTCTCGTCTTATTAAGCTTCTTGTATTGCTTTTTCAAGGAAACTTTGAAAACTCATCCCTTCAGTTTTGACACCAAAGCCAAAAGTTTTCTTTTCTTATCTTTTTATGGCTCGTCAAAGAGCACCCATTAAACAACACACCCCCATAAACCTCACCATTAAACAACAGATCTCCCATAAACCTCATCATTTATTAAACAACACATCCCCCATACCAAAGCCATAAGCTTTCTTTTCTTATCTCTTTCATGGCTCGTCAAATAGTATCACTAAACAACACATCCTCCATAAACCTTATCACTCATTAACCTCATCACATCATTAGTAAGCCTCAATTCTCTTTTCTTCCACCCCAACTTCCATGCAGCACCCACCTGATATCCTGTCTTAACCTTTTGTCTGCAAATAGCAGCCTCTAGCTATAACCATCATACTTAAATACATTCAAGCAATACAATAGCACTAAAGAAATGCCATACAAGATAAACATTCTGTCCAGAGGAGCACAATATTTGTGCTTCGAATTTTCAGAAGTCAGGGTACAAGTTTGATATTTTGACAAATGCATCCTCAGAGTGGAGAATAGGGATCGTGAAATACAAGTTACTCTGAAAATCCTTCACTTGAAAGAAATCCTAAACAAAAGGGAGATTCCTCTCAAGTAGTAAGGTTCCTCTACCTAAGGTTGTGAAGTGTAAAATTCCTCTTCCACAGTTTGGTTTATTGCTAATCTTGCTAAAACTACACAAGCATAATGAAATAAAATACAAGCAATAAAATTGGCATGCACATTCATATGCACATAAAAATAAATTTCTAAGGCAAATTTTGTCAAAAACTAAGAGAAATGCAGCATAGTCTTATCAAATGTGTTCGGGGTGGTAGTGCATATCCTACACATCTATGTGCATGAGTTTAGGCATCTAAATTTCATGTATATGCATTTGACACACATGCACAGTTAAAAGAAATTCAAGAAAACCAGCACAGCATAGTCTTATCAAATGTGTTCGGCGTGGTAGTGCATATCCTACACATCTATGTGCATGAGTTTAGGCATCTAGATTTCATATATATGCATTTGATACACGTGCACGGTTAAAAGACATTTAAGAAAGGTAGCATGCACATGCATACATAAGAAAGTCATACCAAGCAATTACTTTGTGAATTTTATTATAATCTTGACTGATAGTTTTGTCAATAAGTAGGAATGCATATTACAACCAAGTATGGATAGAAGAATTAACCATGCCATAATCAGGAGCAACAACATGACCCACATACCAGTCTCAGAACAGTGTTTCTTCCAAACTCTCCCCCATTCTCAAGTACATCATTAAGCGCACCAGGAAGAACCCTCCAGAATTCGTTAATAAACTCCAAACCCCTTCGCCTACTGTTCTGCAAAATATCATTGGCAAGATATAGAAAAGATACTCGCTGATCCCTTGGAGAACAACGAAATTGCCGATCCCATGTTTCCACAACTTGCCTCGCATTATTTCTATGGAAGATACACCAATGTGACAAAGCTTATTTGTGTTAAGTATGTCACTTCAAGATCAGTAAATGTATACCATGCTAGTAATGTATGACACATAGCCAAAGTTTTCATTCTTTCCTAATTGATGGAACTCAAAATATTTATGGCATACAAAAATGTAATCTCACCAAAACCATGTGGAAATCAAAAATAAACAGAAAGAAAGGCAAAGAGTGCTTATATGCTTGCTTTTAGATTAGAAATGGTTTTGTTTATGTTAACTTTTAAATAATGACCATCCCTGAAAGAGAAGAAGGATCATAATAATGAGGAATTTCATCAAAATCTTAAAAATTTTTACGAAAGGAATGTAAGATGAAGTTCTATTACATAATTTTAGTAATTCCATACATGCAGAGCATTTAACAGGATTGAAGGAAAAACACCTCAAATGATAGATAGTACCAAGTTTTTTTAACAATACACTAAATATACATGGGACTATAAAAGCATCATATGTGGTGGTACCTTGTGACCCCTTGAACTTGCTATAGAAAAGTAATTCTCAGGAGATTGGATTTATTAGGTATCTGGCATCACCTGAAGACCCACTAGGTAGTACCTAGCCAAGTTCAATAAGTAATTTCTGTACTAGCAAAAGGAATGTGCAATACACATAAGGAGAACAAGAAACAAACATCCAAGAGGGATGAAGGAAGAGAGGGAGTTATCAAGATGTGAGCATGGTTGAAATGGGGAGTCTGTTTGAGAATCCTGAATTCCTATTTTTCAGATTTTTTTTACTTTTCAAATTTTATGTTGTGATTACCTTTCCTCTTGCCATAAGAGGCTAAATTTAATTTCTAATAATTTCTTGTTAACACACCATAAATGATAGCACATAGTAAATAGTATTTTGGTAGTGGATCCCTTGGTAGTGGAATTCCAATTTGCTGCTTTTTCAAGTTTACCATGCAACTCTCCTATTTACTATGTTAAGGCCCACCACTGATTTCCATAACTTTGAATAACCATATAGAAAACTTTCAATGAAGAATACTAACTAGTATGCCCAGAAGACAGCAAAATGCTAGAGCTAAAACAGTAGCAGGACAACTCCCTAAAACAGTAAAATGGAAGTTGGAGAACAGGGTAGACAGCTCCAAGAAAAGAATGGTGGTTTGGGTTAACAGTATCTCAGAAGAATACAGGAGGTATTGATGATGGATCCCTCCAATAGTGTATCCCTTAGCAGTGGAATTCCAATTTAGCAATGGAATTCCAATTTGCTGCTTTTTCAAGTTTATTATGCAACTCTCTTATTTACTATGTTAAGGCCCACCACTCATTTGAATAACCATATAGAAAACTTTCAATGAAGAATACTAACAAGTATGCCCAAAAGACAGCAAAATGTTAGAGCTAAAACAGAAGCCGGACAACTCCCTAAAACAGTAAACTGGAAGTTGGAGAACAGGGTAGACAGCTCCCAAGAAACGAATGGTGGTTTGGGCTAACAGTATCTCACTAGAATACAGGAGGCATTACCAATGGAGTATGCAGGGAAGTTATTGAAAGGTCATAGATTGTCAAAGAAAAGTATGGTTGCAAGCTTCCAGCCAATAAGCCAAGAAAGGTTTGCAAAACATTCTAGAGAAATTTGTGCAAGACTAGCAAGGAGTAGCTCAAATGTTCAAAATGGTAGGTGGCAGCATTCTATACGCAGACCAAACAGCCACTAGTCCACTACTTTATTCCCACAACCCCTCTTGTTCTAGTTCTCCTTCTATCTTCTTCATCTGCTTCACCTTCTCTTTCTCCTCTTCCTCCTGTGCACTCCCTAGTGCACTTCCTCTGCACTCCCTAGCCCACTTCCTCCTCTCAGTCCCACCTATCCCTTTGCATCTCATCTTTTTCATCTTATTTTTTTTATAATTTTTTTTTTTTCAAGTTCCAAAACTTAGTGTCACCCACTTATCCCCTTTCTGCATTTTGCTTTAAAAAATACTTCTGAAATGCAAACCACATTTGTGCCCTCATATGCACATACATACCTCATGCATTATGTAGTATCCCATTTGCTCACATAACACAGGATGTTTCCAGAACCCTAGTAAGTAGCATTAGTTGGCAAAATTATTGTTTAAAGGACACGTAAGCACATAATAAACCATTAAATTTTTTAGGCCAGGTTCTTATGGAAGAGAATTTTTTGGTGCAAATTTTGATAAATAATGAAGAGTTAGAACTGAATCACTTGCTTACTTATTTTGCCAAATCCAAATAGAAGACATTGTTCGAATCCTCTTGCTTAAGATGATGATAAGGAAAGAATCATTCTGATCATCTGAGTGAGATGGCCACTTCAAAATCAGCTAAAAGTTTTCAGACAAAAGAATGTTGTGTTGGCAAAGAATAAGGGATTAAAATCCAAAGAAGGATATAATAATTTCAAAGGGACCTGAAATTAAAGTTTGTTTTCTAAAATGAAAAGAGTATGCTTATAGAATTGTTGGTCAATACACAGATGTGATAACTTGGACTGCACTTAAGATGTGAAGTGTCCACGGTGTAGTCATAAAAACAACACTTGGTAGCTAACATGCACATTGGAGGACCCCAAGCTCAAGAGAAATTAAGGGGAAAATGCACCTTATAATCTCAGTCCACAAAAAGGGCCAATACCTTTTCGTTTTTACCAAGTAATAAGACACACAAATTATTTTTGGTTTGTATGAGAGGTGTGGGTCATGAAAAAACGAATCAGGGTTTGATTGGCTTACTGGTAATGACACTAAATCAAGTTTTAGAAAATTCTAGAGAACTATAGTATTCAGTCTAGGGCTAGAACCCAAGTTAGATGGCTCTTAGAGTCAAGATGAGATTTAAATAGGACATAAATGATGATTCCAAATAAACCATGGTACATATATATTTTGATTAATCCTAAGGAAAAGAAATGGCAGCAGCGAAAAAGAAGAAAAAACATATCCTAATTTGGGTCTCATTACAGCTCTTGATATCTAGATAACAGAACTTCAATGTGGATGTCCAACACTTTCCTAATAACAAAATTGGACCAACAGAACCACACATAGAATGACTATTATAATTCAAAGAATCTTCATGACAATTTTAAAACTATATTTACCAAAGTAGGATATGTACCAGTAAATTTACTCAGGACAGTACACTAAATACAACAATTAAATTAGAAAAAAATCCAACAATGAAGACAAATTTTAAAGATAAACTAACTTTTCTAATCCATAAGGATAAAAAGCATTTAAGCTTTGAGTCTCCAAAATTTTTAAGAATTTTGTGAAGAGATTAATAATTTTATATGTGCCTGGAACAACAACACTAACATACAAGAATGTTTACAGACTTTAGTTGGAATAATTATAATTGAAAGCTATTCATTACTAGGGCCTATGAATTATAATGAAAAATAGATATGAAAGTCTTCAAATGTATAAACAGTAACAAGAAGTGAATTTGACCTTGCAAAATATTGCAAGTGGAGGAGATCTTGTCTATAGTCTCTTTTTTCTTTTTCCCTTTTTTTTTTTTCATTGGACTCCCGGGGTTTGGGGGCAGGGTTAATGGAAAGGAAGATTCTTAGTGAAATCAAGGGCAGAGATGATAGAGAATAAATAAACGATATAGAACTTAGTCATAAGGAAGAAGGTACTGCATTGGTTCATCAAAAGATGACTCAAGTAAAACAACAGCTACCATATTTTAAGATTTTGGCTGTACCAAACTATCAATTAATTTGAAAATTTTCAAAAAAAAAAAAAGATAAAAAAAGTAATTGATCATCCATCCATGTTCCATCCTTCATAAGCAAGCATTATGTGGCCAATTAAGTAGCCCTAATTAAATGTAAACCATTAACATTCTCTGTCATGCATTTTATTAGAAAAAGAACCATCCATTCGCTCCCTACATAATGACATAGTACAAAAGGATACTTTCTATGCTCTGCTGCGAATTATTAAGCTTGGCAAGCTTCTCCACCAAAATTTGTCCATTAAATGAACCACTCATTTTTTTGCAGTCTAAAGATCTACAAACTTAATCTGATAGAAACCCTACAAAGAAGAAAAATAAGAAAGGTCAGCTTATATTAGTTATGCCCTTGAAGAATGTAAAAGAAAAAGAGATGATATATTGAAGAAACAATAAATTGTTGGCATATCAAAATATGAAATCTGCCAATCCCCTGGCTATCATTTATATTCTTTTCAAGACAAGTCTAGAGATGAACGTAAACTAACTGGTAGCACTTCAGAACAGTATCTAGAAAAGGCAGCAAGCAGGGAAGTGTTAGGACTGATGAGAAGGAAAGATAAGAGCCTAAAATACCAAGAGAAAGCTTCAAGAGTGTCCTTCATAGAATATAATTACTTGTAAAAAAATGAGCATGGTGTTTGAACTTGTGACTTCCGAGACTTTAGTAAGTAAAATTCTGACATTACATGTTCCAAATTTGTATACATCATTCAGCTGATCTACTAAAAAGTAGCCTTCTTTGGTTATTTATCATCTTGGTGTAATGATTATACAAGGCTAAAAGTGTACCATAACATATTCTAGCACAGCGAAGTTTGCATGTTCAATCCACCCACCACAGCAACATACAAGAATAAATTTTGAAATTTATCCCTATTTGTTATCTCAACTAAATATATAATATGGTGTATGCCTGTTAGGATGTAAAATAAGGCAAAAGACACGCCTGTAAAAGAACTTATAAATCTGATGCATATGCCTTACTTCATATCGTCTTCCAAGCAAGATTCATCATCTCAGTACCGGATCACATACCGGTACCATTCTATTACAGTGTAAGTACACGGAACAGTATAAGACGGCAAAATGTACCGAGGGTCAATATGGTACGAGACTGTATACCAATTCAGTATCTGTACAATACGATATGTCTGGTACAATATGGTACCAACTGGTATGGTAAACCTTGCTACCAAGTCAGCCTTGAGGCATGTTTTACATCAAAGGATGACATTAGGGTAGCAATGTCACCTATCATCAACCAAGCTTCACAAGCATGAACTTTGGCAATTAGTTCCCTCAAATCAACTATTAGTCACTTGGCCTATACGCTTTTCAAAATAAAAAAGTAAAAATTATATTTATTAAAAAAAAAAAGAAAAAACACGACTTACAGGCTAATTTTCACCATTAATGATCACAGTAGCCAGCAGAAGGTTTATCTAAGATAGTGCCCGAAGCCATCTGAATAATATAAGGAACCTAAATGGCACACATTCATCACCAGAATAGCTCTGAACTTCTCGACAGTACCATCAAATTCATCATCTCAAATAAAGCAATTTGTGCTACCTTTTAACTCGGAAAAAAAAAAAAGAAAAGAAAAGAACAGAAAAAAGAACCAGTCTTGATTTGTCGCACAATAACATAGGACAAGGATGACAACAATTCTCAAGAAACAATTCCAAGAGAAAAGATCAATTTTTTATCTCATACGAAAAGACTTCATATGCCGTTTCTCTTCCCTAATGTACGAACCCTCCCCCCACCACCCAAAATTAAAAATTAAAAATTAAAAAAAAAAATCAACAACAAAGCCACTGAATTCGGAGATAGGGTTTTTAGAGTACCAACAAAATTTCTTCGGGGAAGAAAAAGCGAAGAAAAGAAAATGCTCGGGCAAGAAAAAAAAATTAAGGGAATTAACCTGCCAGTCCGAATGCCACACGAAAAGAACCGTGAACGGTAAAGCGAGCATCGCCAAAGCCCACGGAATCGTTCATTCTTCTCGGGGGCGGCTTCTCATGTTGGCTCGAGGAGCGGGAGAGGAGAAATTTAGCGTTTGCGTAAGTTCTTAACCGGTGAAATGAGATGAGAGCGATTTGTGTTCTTCGCTAACTCTCGATCTCAAACCCACTGGAAGAAGGAAGAGGAGCGCGTGGGGCTGAGAGAAGCTATGAGCGGAGCTAATGAGGCTCCTACGGTTTCGAATGAACGGGTAAAATATGACCCCTTTGTCCCCCAAACACCCTGCTTCGTTCTCTAACTAGATTTTGGACTCATGTGATGTGTGTGAGAGGGGAATGAAAGGCTGTGATTCTCTCGTGAACTTGGGAAAAAAACGTAAGACTCACAATTTCGGCTGGGAAAACTTTTTCTGTTTATTTGGAAAAAGAAAAGAAAAGAAAATTCCCCGGGTTAGTGGGCTGGGCTGCATATCTTAAAGCCCGAAGTGGATATGGAGGATGATACCCTTCTGCCCACCAGCCCATGAAGTGTATATTGCAAATTTGCAATAGAAATATGGTATGGGATAGGTATTCCACTCTTTGGTTATTCCACTTCTAAACAAATAAGGAAGAGCTTATTTACTAGACACATTCATTAAAAGTGGGTGATGCTTGAATGTAGATTCTATTGATGTCTGACTAGATCTAAATAATAGCAGTGGTAATGTTATTCGATCTAAGGTTTATACAGCATCATATCATTTACGGACCACAGATGATCTTTATCCATTGCTATAAGAGCAATGAGATTTTTTGAAATACTACTGAAAATACATTTGCTTTTTAAGAATATAATTAAATGTATTGTAAATTATAATCATTTAGTACTTGATTTTTGTTGATTTTTCAAGAGCTTATTTTTAGATTTTAAATTTGATTTTTATTGTCATACATTTTTGAGTTTATAAGGCAATACCAAAAATTCTCTTACATTGTCGTAACATTATCGAATCTTATACCAATTAAGATTTCTCTAAACTCGCATATCTAGTCTTCTTTTCTCGATTAAATTCAATCTAATAGATAAAATTATAACAAAATATTGTTCGCATTGATTGGAAAAGATTAAAGTGACTTGAGTGAATATTACATCTAAGAGCGTTTAAGTGCATGAGACTCCTACCATTGTATAATTTGAGAAGAACCACAGCCTTCATCATGGACAAAAAGTTTTTTTTGCATGTTCAAATCCATCACACCAAAATCATACTGGAACAACCTTACTATTGCACTAAGATCTGTCCTCAAACAAATAATATATCTGATATTTTAAAAGGTGTGGATGCCATGAAGAGAGGAAATCAAAGGCTTTGTCAAGTTATTTTAAGATTAGGAGAAGTATTCTAGTAGGAATAGTATTTCAATATAATTGGAGAATTATGAATAACTCACGATATAAATGAAAATGCAAATTTTATTTTAATATCTGATTGCTTTGATGGATGGTATAAGATGGCCGTTATAAAAAATTATTTTTTTTCTCACAAAGGGAGCCTAACATGTAATAAAGAGAGATCACATGGATTCATATATATTTCTTAAAAAATTTTGGTTGGAATTTGGATTGATGTAGGTTTAGAAGATTTTGAAATTGACTATAAAAGGCCAAAAAAAAAGAAGAAAAATTTAATGGTCGGTCCATTAATAGATCAAGCCTTAATCTTTAACCTTTGTAGACTATTTCTAAAACATCTAATCCACATATAAAATAAAATTTAATTTTCAATCATCGGAGGATGCAGATGCTTTCTATCATTCCCGATCCCTTTTTCTCCATCACTTCCGACTTTCCCACTTTTTCATCCATTGAAAATATCTATTCTTATCAGTCTCGATGCACTCATTTCTGACCTGTGACGACTCTACCTCTCCTCTTTGTTATCTCACCATCTCTTTAACATGAGTGGGTGCACCCTAATCCTTCTCTCCTCTCTCCTGACTTCTAATTCTCTTATCCATTCTACATATTCAATCTCATCGGTCTCGACTTGCTCATTTCTAGCCTGCAATGACTCACCCATCTCTCCTCTGCACTCATTCTCTCACATTTTCTCTGGCATGCATGGATATTTTCTCCAACATGTGTGGGACCGATCATCATCTCTCTAGCCAAATGAATCGATTGGTTTATCCTCATCTATCGATTCTATATTAATTATATTTTTTTAGACCCAATTTTTACTTGCATTATTGTTATCATCTACTATGTACCAAGATTTATTTGAGAATATTGAATTTGTCGAACAATGAGGGTCTTGATTTAAATACCTATCACACGTAAAATGGAACAAAGAACAAGGTGCATCTATCATTTTTTTTGTTCTATATTTCTAGTTTTAAAAGTTCTTTTACTAAGAGTATTCTACATAGTATACCATTATTTCTCAATATGTTGCTAACTAGTTAGCACTAAATAAAAATTTAAAAATATATGTACAGTCCATCACTAGATAGACTTAAAAATCATGAATCAGAAAAAAGTTACAATAACTTAAATGAAATATTTAGATCTTTAACATCATAAGTATTCTACCCCTTTCCTACGATACTTCATGAAAACATATATTACCAAAGTAAGATTCTCAATCAACTAAACACCTAGCTGATGCAAACCACTTCTTCATCTCTTGTTCTTCCAGAGAAGTTATCCAAAATCTCATGGCTATAGGAGACATCCACGGGAAGGGTTTCACTCTCATTGTCAACTACTGGGATCAGCCTCTTAGATCTGCCTCTGATGTGCTGGAATGTAGATGCTATTGCTACCATTATTTCTAGCTTTGGTATGCCGTTTTAGGCCAGTCGATCCAATATAAGGTGGGATGACATCACAAGTTTCGACATCCAATTCTACTATGAAGATCTTGCAGATATTCTAGAGATCATTCAAGTCATGATAGGTCCTCGCACTCATACAGTTAGACTGATCATCAAGTTCTCCTAGCTAGAAATCCCTCCATTCAAAGACTCTGCCTCCAACGATGAAGATCCTGATGACTTGGATGAAAGTGAATGCAATTTTTGGTTTGGGTCTCCTGCCAAAAACCAATCATTGGACGCCTGGAAGCACCACCTCCAACAACCTGATTTTGCATCATCTAAGAAAGGAGCTCCTAGCATCGGCGACCATCAGCGACACCATAATCCTAACTCTCTCTCTCTCCTATCCTTGGTGCAAACCTAGTACCACCTACTTCTCTAGACATCTTGATGATCCTAAATCGTGTCCTATAGGTTTGTACCCTATTCACCCTGAACCTTAAGCTAAACTTAGACTGGCTTTTTAACCCGCTTTATTTTTCTAATGGATATCTTAATGGTCTTGAGAAGCCCTTGTTTTCAAATTCAAAAGTGGCAAACCTGAACAATCTTGCCTACACCACATCCTACCTCATTATGAGTGAATCTTGCCTACCTGACCTCACACTCAACATGAACGAGGGAAATACCAATCTCATTGCTCCTAAATCAGCAGTCACCATTAACCATCTGAACCCTATCCCCACAACCAAAAATTTTTCATCATTGCTGTTAGTGCTCAACAAGCCTAGCCCAGAAAGTGCCCCTAGTCCTAGTTCCTACACCTCAAATAGTAAGAGAAGTCCGAGACTGAGGGTCAAAAAACTCAAAGCTCTAGGTTTGGCTGACTCCAACCTGAACAACTAGGACGTCCTCTTTATCAACTCACTCACATCAAGCAACATCATTTGACTCACTAAGAAGTATGGTATTTGTTGGAGGATTTGGTACTACTCATTACGGTGGAAAGAAAGAACAAACAATAGACAAAGTTAAATATGTGGATCAGTCAAAGGTTCGTCTATACGGGACATGCAAACTTCATTATAAGAAAAAAAATTTATAAGAGGAGATCACACCCTCAACTCTTATACACCAATCCCTCTCACTCTCAACAAGAAGCACTCCCTCACAAAGCTCTCTCTAGAAGATTCTTTGAAATGATCGTTGTCCGCTACCTGACAATCTGCCTAAAACCTCCTATTTTTGGTCTCTGCTGGTGCCTTTTAAGGTTGGCTACTGCTGTCAAACCACCTTGCTACCACACTATTCTCTGCTACCCACAGGCCTTCTTAAAGGCCTCAAATGGAGTTCAATCTGCATCCAAACAGATCTCCAGACTTCTGCCCAAACTCAAAGAAATCCCTGACCATCAGATCAAGTCTCAAATCAAGCCGCTCGCATCCCTGGCTGTTAGATCATGCAAATCAACCTCTTCGCACCTGTGCACCATCCATAGATCGCATCTATGATGAACCACACCGAGTCCCAGGGTACCACATCGCCCGTCCTGCCGAATTCCCACCATGCACCGCATGAAAACGTAGTAGACCTTTAACTAGTCCATTTCTCATGTGTAGACCGCATGAAATACAGAAGAAATGGCCATGGACCGCATGTGGACCACTCCCAATCCACACGGCCCCCCATGAACCGCGCCAACCTCTCTAGTGTGATAGATCACGATACACTGTGCCCCGCTTGGGCCCCCTGCGCATGCTCGTGCACATACGCTGGGCCTGCATGTCTGTGTGGGTTCGTTGGACCATGCCCAGCTATGGGCCAGCCCCCTCCATCGGGCTATTCTTCACATGTGCTTCCTTCCTGGGCTCCTTCTTGCTGTGGACCTTGCTGTGGGCTCCTTATGGATCAAATTTGAGATATTTTTCTCAATAATCTCCATCTCGATTAGACAATCGACCTCCTCCTAACTCTAAGAGTTTCTGAATGATATCATCTCCATATCCTGGGGCATGCATTTGCTAATCATGGATGGACAAATATGAAAGTCGAGCTAGACTGCTCGATCCCATCTCTATCGTATGTTGTACTCCTCTTGACTTGAGATCTACTCGAGGTAGCCTCCTGCAGTAATAGAAACTTCACCCTATGATGTTGCCTATCATCCTCTTGAATCTTGGATCTTATGTTCGATCCACCTACTTCTGGAGCTTCATCTCGCACTAGGCTCTCACTGACTTCTGAAACTCCACCTCACACTGAGCTCTCTGTCAAGAGATAATGTCCTCCATACTTTCTTGCACTCATCACAATCCTACTACCATACAAGACATTTAGGATTCCTCCATCAGCTCTCCACTTGTAGTCGGTCGAATCCAATCTCCTCAGTGAGAATAGATTCCTTTTGAAAATGGGTATATATCGGATCTCATCCAATTTTCTGACTGTTCCATCATGTACCTTCATGCTGATGGTCCTACTGTCCTCGATCGCACAGATCGATCCATCCAATAAGTGAACAGTACTCTCACTGCTCTTTAAAATATCAAACAGCTCCTCTCTACAATACACATGATACGAACATACAGAATCTATAATCCACTTATGGAAAGTAGATACCTCATCTGAGACTAGAAGAACATCATCGCTGTCTTCTGCATCCAAGTTCAAATCTTTCTTCCTGCCCTCACTATCTGCCATCGTTATGATAGTCTTCATCCGATCTCTGAGCTGTAGGCAATCTCTGACATGATCTTCCAACTCGTCACACTAGTAGTACTTAATCTTGCTCGAGTCCCTCATTCTGGACTTGGACCGCCTATGTTGCGATCCTCTACCACTTCATCCTCTGCTATCACTACCTTTAGACACCATCATAGCTGAGTCGCCACCTGAACTTAAGGCTCGATTCTCCCATCTGAAAATCTCATTCTGGAGTAAAACAGAAGTTACCTCCTCCATCTTGATGGTGCTCTTCCCCATTAGAAAAGTAGTTACTAAAGACTCAAAAGAAAGAAGAAGTGATGAAAGCAAGATCAATGCCCTAGTCTTCACCTTAAGTTTCTCACTAATGCTGAGGAGGTCGGTGAAGATCTTCTGAAAGTTTCTGAAATGCTCCTGCATGCTCTGTCCCTCGATCATCCGTAGCTGATAAAATTGCTTTCAGAGGAAGAGAACATTGGTGAGCGACTTCATCATGTACATCTTCTTGAGCTTTGATCATATTACTGTCAAAAAAATCTCACCAAACATATGGATCTCCACATCATCCGCTAGGTACAAGCAGATCATACTCACCGTCTATATCTAAAGCCACCTTCAATCCTTCACCTCCATAGTAGCTGGCTTCTCTTCGCACAAGAGAGCATCGTTCAACCTCTGTTGGATAAGTACATCCTTCACTCTCATTTGTCATAAGAAGAAATTGCACTTTTCATTAAACCTACTGATCTCCATCTTGATTTTGCTTAACTTCTCTATCTTCTTCAATCTTGATCAACACTGCTGCAACCTATACCTTGGTACCATATTGCTCTAATACCACTTGTGGAGGATCTAGTACACTTATTACGGCAAAAAGAAAGAAGAAATAAGAGACACAATCAAATACGTAGATTAGCCAAAGACTTGCCTCCATGGGACATACAAGCTTCACTATGAGAAAAAAAAAATTACAAGAGGAGATTCATCCTCAACCCTCATACACCAATCTCTCTTTCTCAATAAGAAGCACTCCCTCACAAAGCTCTCTCTAGGAGATCCCCTGAAATGATCGCTGTCCGCTATCTGACAGTCTGCCTGAAGCCTCCTGCTTCTGCTCTTTGCTGGCACCTTTCAAGGTCTGCTGTTGCTGTCGAACCACCTCACGACCACACCATTCTCTACTGCCCACAGTCCTTCTTAAAGGCCTCAAATGGAGTCCAATCCACATCCAACATGTCTTCGAACTTCTGTCCAAACTCAAAGAATTCTCTGACTATCTAATCAAGTCCCAGATCAAGCCGCTCGCATCCTTAGCCATTAGATCATGCAAATCCAGCTCTCTGTGCATGTGTACCATTTGTAGATCGTGTCTATGGTGAACCACACTGAGTCTCAACGTGCCACATCATTCGTCCTACTGAATTTCCATCATGCACCACGTGAAAATGTTGTAGACCTCTAAGCGATCCATGCCTCATACATGGACCACATGAAATGCGAGAGAAATGGCCATAAACGAGGTCCACGTAGCTCCCAATGGACTGCCCCAACCTCTCTGGCATGGTAGACTATGGTATGCGGCTCCCTGCCTGGGCCTCCCGCATGCTGTGGGCTGAGCACCCTGGCGCACGTGCACTGGGCCTACGCGGGCAACTAGGCTTGCCCATCTGCACGGGTTCGTTGGGCCGCACCCAGTTGTGGGCCAAACCCCTCCAATAGGCTATTCTTCATATGGGCTTCCTTCTTGGACTTTTCATTGCTGTGGAACTCGCTGTGGGCTCCTTATGGATCGAATTCGAGGTATTTTTCTCAACAATATTAGTGTATCATCGGAGGGCACCATTCTCAAGCTCCAACAAATAGAACTTCTCAGATGCAGGGATCTTAATGTCCGTTAGATCTCCTCAAATGTTGTCTAGACTCTGAAAAAGATGCAAAGGTCTCTACCCTCCAAGAACACCCAAAAAAATAGCTGATCCCATTTTGCTTATGTTGGCTATCATGTACTTGGTATCACAAGAACCCTGCAATCTATGCTTAAGGCCACTCTTTTGTCATCCATTTTGCCTTCGGCTATTTGAATCATCTAATAATAGAGACCTCTACTATCTGATGAATTTTCATTTATCTGATATAGTCTCTTCTTGCCTTTGACAGCATCTGTTGCCCAACCAATACCAATGACTATTCTTTTTTGGAATGTAAGGGGAATGGATAGGGCAAAAAAGAGAGGAGACATCAAGAATGTCGTTTGGTGCTCTAAATATAGAATCATATGCCTATAAGAAACAAAACTAGAAAACATGTCCATAAACCATATCAAATCATCCTACGGACAAGCCTTCTCAGTTTGGCATTGCGAAGAAGCTCTAGGATCATCGAGTGGCCTTCTAATCTAGTGAGATCCATCCTTAGTATTTGGAGTTCCAGTCCACACTAGTGATTATTCAATCATGACCCACTTTTCATCATATGAAAATGACTTTCATTGGGCCCTAACAAATGTATACGTATGGCACCATCATCATCACCACTCTCACTTCTTCGATGAGCTTCTTCACATCAAGATGACACATCATGGCCCCTGGTGATAGTGGGAGACTTCAATGTAACCTGCTATACCTCTGCAAGAAGAGGAGCCCAAAGCAATAGAGCAGCTTCCAAAGAATTTGATGCTCTCATCAACCAGCTTGGACTGATTGAAATCAATGCTCCAAATAGGAAGTTCACTTGGACAAATTTTAGAGAAGAGGCTAGTCTGGCAAAGCTTGACAAAAGCTTCATCTTGTTTGAATGGCGCAGCCAGTACCCTCTAACATCCCTCTCTCCCCTAGTAAGATCTGCTTCAGACCACACTCTCTATTTGCTTTCCTTCACTGCTAACCATAAGATAGAAACAAAGAGCTTCAAGCTTTTTTGATTTGAAAATGCTTGGTATCTCCAGCAAGATTTTGAGAGTCTAATTAAACAGTGGTGGCAAAGTACTCCATCTTCACTAGAAGCAGTTTCTAACCTAGTGCAGAAATTGTGTTTCATATGCTCTTGCTGAGAGCATGGAGTAAAACAAATGTAGAAAATTTGCATCATCAAAAAATAGATTTAGAATAAAAAATCGAAGCCTTAGATAACCTAGAAGAGAATAGAAGTCTGACTACTGAAGAGAAAAGGGAAAGAATCAATCATCAATCCCAACTTGAGATGTTAATCCAATAAGAAGAAATTGATTGGAGACAAAGATCTAGACAACTGTGGCTGGCCGAGGGAGACAGAAATACCAAATATTTTTACATTTGTGTATCTAATGAGTATCGAAAGAATTTTATCACTGAAGTTCACAAGCATGGCAACATATACCATAACCAGCTAGAGATCCGCAAGGCTTTTCATGATTGTTATTCTGAGCTCTTAGGTTAGGCAGAGAATCCCACACTGGAAGCTAATTAGGAGGTATTATACTCTAAAAATAACTTAGATCTCAGTCAACTCAAGAACCCATTCACAGAAAAAGAAATTAAAGATGCAGTATTTAATCTCCTAGGAGACAAAGCTCCAAGACCTGATGGATTTTTAATTTTATTCTTTCAAAAGCACTGACAGTTGCTTAAACCAGATATCATAGCTTTTTTTGAAGCTCTATATAGATCGCCATCAGATTTATGGAGATTAAACCACACAAACATCGTTCTAATTTTCAAGAAAAAAGAGTGCACCGATGTTAGAGACTACCACCCAATTAGTTTAGAAAACAATATCATTAAGATACTCTCAAAAGTCTTATCCACAAAGCTTGGGCATGTCATAGATTCACTGATATCAGAAACACAATCAACATTCATTAGCAATAGAATGATATACGAAAGCTATATTTTAGCTGTCGAGATCATCTCATATTACAAGCAAAACAAAGAGCTTCAAGCCTTTTCGATTTGAAAATGCTTGGTATCTCCAGCAAGATTTTGAGAGTTTAATTAAATAGTGGTGGCAAAGTGCTCCATCTTCATCAAAAGCAATTTCTAACCTAATGTAGAAATTGTGATTCATGCACTCTTGCTTGAGAACATAGAGTAAGACAAACATAGGGAATTTGCATCATTGAAAATTAGATTTAGAATCAAAAATCGAAGCCTTAGATAACCTAGAAGAGAACAGAAGTCTGACTATTGAAGAGAGAAGGGAAAGAATCATCATAAATCTCAACTTGAAATGTTAATCCAACAAGAAAAAATCTACTAGAAACAAAGATCTAGACAACTGTGGCTAGCCAAGGGAGACATGAACACCAAATATTATCACATTTGTGCATCTAATAGGCATAAGAAGAATTTTATCACCGAAGTCCACAAAGATGGCAACATATACCGTAACCAGCTAGAGATCCACAAGGCTTTTCATGACTATTATTCTGAGCTCTTGGATTCAACAGAGGACCCTACACTGAAAGCTAATTGGAAGGTATTATACTCTGAAAATAAGTTAGATCTCAGTCAACTCGAGAATTCATTCATAAAAAAAAAAATTAAAGATGCAGTATTTAATCTGTCAAGAGATAAAGCTTCGAGACCTGATAGATTTTCAATTTCATTCTTTCAAAAATACTAACAACTGCTTAAACCAAATATCATAACTTTTTTTGAAGCTCTATATAGATCCCCATCAGATTTATCAAGATTAAACCACACAAATGTCATTCTAATTTTCAAAAAAAAAGAGTGTACTAATGTTAGAGACTACTGCCCAATCAGTTTAAAAAATAGTATCATTAAGATACTCTCAAAAGTCTTATCCAGAAGGCTTGGATATGTCATAGATTCACTGATATCAGAAACACAATTGATATTCATCAACAACAGAATGATAAACAAAAGCTATATTTCAACTACCAAGATCATCCCATATTGCAAGAGAAATAAAGAACAAGAAATTCTCTGTAAAGTAGATTTCAAAAAAGCATTCGATCGGATTTCCTAGCACTTCCTCAATCAACTACTGAAAAAATGAGGCTTTGGACACAAATGGTGAAGATGGATACTCTCAGTGCTTCAAACTGATATATCCTTAATCATCATTAATGGTGAAAAGAGAAAACCATTCAGCAACAGAAGAGGTTTGAAACAAGGCAACCCTCTTTCGTCACAATTATTTATCCTTATTGCTAATATTTTAAGTCGGATGTGAACCAAGATAGCTGACAACAACCTAATAAATGATCTTGGGCCTTCTTCGTCAGACGAGAAAATTAATTGTTTACCATACGCTGATGATACAATCCTATTCTGTAGAGCTGACAAGAGAGATATCAACACTCTTAAAATCATTCTGTACACATTCGAACTTCTTGGTGGGTTGAAAATAAATTTCAGCAAATCCAATATCATCGATTTTGGCCTGACAATGGAGACAATAGAAACTTTCACCAAGATGATGGGATGTTCAGTTGTCCACTTGCCGATTAACTTCTTAGGCATACCTTTACACAATGCACCTCTGAAAGTACATGAATGAAATTTTATTATGAAAAAAATTAAAAAAAAAACTCACTGGCTGGAAGCATAGAGTTCTATCATTAGCTGAACGTCTAACACTCACAAACTACATCCTTAGTGCTATCCTGATTTACTGGATGTATGTTTTCCTATTATCTGATTCAGTTATTCAAAAAATCAATACTATTTGCAAAAATTTTTTGTGGAGAGAAGGAGAGCACTGTGGAATAGTTAAGCACCTTATAAATTGGGCAATGGTTTGCCACCCTAAATATATAAAAGGGTTGGAAATCAAGAACATTAAAACTCTGAATCGTTTCCTACTTCTAAAATGGTGACGGAATCTTTATACACAACCGAAAAGATCCTGGATAAAGACAATACAAAGTATATACTATAGATTTCATTTACCGCTGTCCACTATCAAATCAACTATAAGAGCTGCTTCACCCTTCTGGAGGGGAGCTCTAAAACTCTCCCAACTCTTCCAAGACTTCACATCTTCAAAAGTTGGTAATGAAAGAAACACGTCTTTCTGATACGATGTTTGGGCAACAAAAATACCTTTAGGCAAGATTCTACGCGACCTTCAATTGATACTTTGCCAATAATCCTTCAGTCAGCGTTGCTGGGTTCTTTACCCATAATGATTGGCAATCAATCTTCAATGTCCCACTAAGCTATGTAGCCATAGAAGACTACCTAAAGCTCATCAACTACCTCTCAGATGTAAGATTAACGGCAGATGAAGATATCAGAATATGAAAGTAGTGTAAAACAGCAAAATTTAGTGTTAAAACCTGTTACCTCTTCATTATGGATGGAGGAGCATACCAAGTCATTGAAAAATCATTATGGATTCTACCACTTTCTGAAAAAGTCAAGGTTTTTGGTTGGCTAACCTACCATAACAAAATCCTAACAAAAAAAATCCTAAACAAAAAGAGACTACAGATCAATTAGTTATGCAGACTATGCTATGATGCTGATGAGACTGTGGACCACCTCTTGCTGAACTGCATATTCTTTACAACCTTATAGTCATCTGTAATGCAAGGGATATGCCACCCATAGTTGCTAATGAGCATCACCCAACTTTGGAAGGATTGGATCTATAAATTTCAGCATAAAGAATAAGGCATCGCAATCGCTTCTCTCCTCTTAACAGTACACTGGATGATTTGGAAAGAACACAAAAATAGAATATTTCGCTTCGAGGCCTTCTCAGTGCAAGAGATAGCAAAGAAATCAGCTCATGTATTTGTGGATTGGATGTCATTGGCCATGCAAACAGAAGGACCAAAGAAATTATATCTGAGAGATGTGCTAAAGAGATTGCACACCCAGATTACAGAGCTAAGAAAAAGATGGGCACTTCGGCCTTCGATTATCCATCAAACTTTCTAACTACCTATTCCATCTAAATATTGCAGAAAGTCGATGACAGTGCAAAACATAAAATAACTTGAAGATCCCGACGGAAGAGAAGAATAGTACTTACGAGCTCTTCTCAACTAAGCTGAAAAACTACGTTGTTTGCTTCACTATTCAAACACCTTTTTTTAACCCACAGATATCCATCACATCCTCCAATTAACTCACCTGTACATTACCTAGGATCCTATTTTAATTCATTATGTAGTCGCTTCAAACGTCAACTATCTCTGATCTCACATGAAACTATGTACATTTTAACATATCAATGAATGAACCTCGAGGAAAACACCCATTCCTCCTGAATTTTCAAAATAAAAAAAAGACATGCTTACTATGATATTACTATACAATACTAGTTAATATCGTTTGTCAAAGTTAGCAAGACCAATAATTAAAGCATGATATTTTAGATAAATATACGTTTCTAGTCGGTTTCTAGTCTTACAATGATGTTATTAATAATTATTGTTTAAATGTGACTTGTAATGCAAAGAACTATGATGGAAAGTCTAAAAAGAAGGAGCTATAATTTGAAAACGTGAAGCATGCTTCAAGTTCAATGAGAGGCAAAGCACCTTCCCTTGGTCCCAAGAATATGGTCAATGAAAGGTGCTACTTCACCCATTATGTAAATATTGCAGTTATCCTTATGGAGTTCACATCTAAGAAGTAGAAGAAAAGGGCGATTGGCACTCCATTTGACCATATACTCTCGCTTCCATATCCCAAGCAAAGCAAACCAATACTAAATATATTGCTCTCCTTCTAGGATGATAAGGAGGAAGGCTTTTAGTTTTGTAAAATGTCAGTGCCTTTTATTGAGACTGATTTTGCCCTCATCTTTGATTTGTGGATGATGGGTGATAAGATCGAGCTACATAAGGAGAGAAGGGTTCAATCCAACCTCATCACTTGCTTTTTTGATGGTAACCACAAAAGGGCTACTAGGCATGTAGTGAAAAATAATTGAAGTGTCTTGTAGAAAAATCTTTTATTGTGCCCATCCTTCTTGAATCGTCCATATTCTATAGTTCTTGATAACTCTACTGTGAAGGTCTTCTTTTCTTTTTAGGCCTGCCTAGGCGAGTCTTCATATTAAGAGATAAAATATGTATCTTGTTTGTGGTACTCTGGGACTCGTCAATATTAAAAATTGGATTAATAGCTTTGATATATGCTACTCTATATATTTCAGCTTGAAAATAATTATCGGTAGCATGATAAAATGATCTGTCGGCCTTTTCGATATATGCACATTCATATTTATATGGCATGTGGAAGATTCGTCATTCACCACAAGAGTAGGTGCATTTCTGGAGGTCAACCTTGCATGAATAAATTGTATCCTTTACGTCATATATCATGATGTTTGATATAAATGTGGATAATCTCCGATCTTCATTTGTGTTTCTCTACAAGACTTACTCAGGATCCAAGCAAATTAAGAGGGCTTTCGATACTGTAACCTCAAGTAAACAACGCATCACTTGCATAATTTAAAGTCTGATATGATCAACTATCTGAGGAACAAAAAGATATCGAGCCTCCAAGATCCAACTATTGAAAAACTATATCATATTAGATGTCATGATATCCTAATACGGATTTGAAAAGATTATATTTGCCCAATGTTTCAACTTCACAAGCATGATAAAGTTTCTTGTTCTTTGGCATCCACCGTACGTAAGTTTGCTAATTAATTTCTAGAAAACCTTCAACTGTGAAGTATATGCAACAATATTTTTTAATAAATCAACCACCCTCTTTCTCTTAGTTGTGCGATAATGGACAAGCATCTGCATACACAATAATCAAAGAATCACATATCGGACCAATAGTATCATAATGTGCATAGATATTTTAAAATTGTAACTTAAAATTTAGAAAAATGATGTTGCATATCTAATCTTTGAAGTTGTCTTTTATATGTTGGACGCAGTGTTAACTTTCATGAAATTATTTTGGCACTATATATTGGACGCAATGTGAGTGTTAACATTCATGAAATTATTTCGGCATTACTTTGATAAGTCTTTAATGTCTATCCATCATAATCATAAATTATTGTCCATGATAGTTGGTGCAAGTATCTATCACTCTTTTTAAAATCTGACAAAACTATCTGACAAAACTAATCCTAATTGTTATCAATTCTGTATGAACAATACCAAATTCTATAGAGAACATATCATCATTCGCATCTTTGCTAATGGCACCAAGTAGTATTCCTCCATTCTTATGCTTAATAAATATTCTACCATGAATATCAGAGATCTACATCTTTTATGAAACCTTTGATTAAAGCATGAAATGAAATAAATAGGTATGTGAATTGACCTTAGGTTTCATACTCCACTATGCTGTCAGGGTTGATTTGAAGAATGACATCACAATAACATTGTATATGTTCATAAGATAGTGATTGTTGACCATAGAGCTCTTTTATATCAATCTCCTTCCCATGTCAAGCTGATGATATATCAATTTTGTATCATATTTTTTATGAATATTCCTCATCATATTACTAGACCGATACTATAGCATATCTTGAAGCTTATCATTCATAATATTAGAAATTCAGTGCTGCGAACTTTAAGATGAGACCAAACTTGCAACCCTCTTCTGCATATATGTTCGTTGTTTATTATTTTAATTGCTAACTTTTTTTGTTTTCTAAGTTGAGAAGATGAATATGCCATCTATATCCTTTTTATACATATTCTCTAATCACATGCCAACAATCATTCTTTATAAATATAAAATTTCTGCAATTGATGATGCAGAAGTTGTAGATTGTATCACAAAGCATTCCACATCCTCAAACTCTTGACCTAAATGCTCTATGGAGTTCTTCCAAGCATCCAAAGTGTTTCTTCAATAACTCAACTAAAATTACTTAAGCTGCCAAACAAGAAAAGATGAGATGAGTTACTCTTTGATGCATTTTTACAATGGCATATATGGTTAATATTTTGGGATGTGTTGCTATCCCTATAATATAAAAAGAGTATTCTTTTAATATATTAATAACCAATTTTATGCTTAACATAAATTTCATATATGTAGATCATAACTAATGCATATATGCAATCATTATATATATATATGTGCAAAAGGACTATGGAAATAAAGAATACTGAAAAAAAAGATTGCAAAGAATTCATGTATTATCTCATAGCGATACCACATTAGGGGCTTCAATCAAGAATGCAGGATGATTAACAACCATTTCAATTATCATAATATTTATTTTGATATATATTTCATGTATATACCTAATATCTTATCGATTATGAGCATAACAAGCATTCTTGAATTGTTACCATCATGAAATTTTACATCTATTATTGTAGAAGATAGATACTTCCACCTCTCCACTATTTCATTGTAAATATGATTGAGACTTGTATCTTGTGAAATTAAAATAATATAGACTTTTCTACTGTAAGAGTATAAAGCCATGAAAATCAGATTGCCAATATTCTTTGAAGCCATGATTGTTATAATGCTAGATGAGATTGTTTAAAAATTAAGAATAATTTTTTTCTAGACATTTCTCTTCCATAAGAACAAAAAGCTGAAAAGATATTCTATAGATTTTTTAAAAAAAAAAAAAAAGAGAATGTAACCAAATGGTAAGAAAAAATTATGGTACGAAGGATACAAATAATTGAGAATATTTAGAGCATGAAAAAGATAACCAAATAGGAAGAGAGATTTCAAGCATGAGGAGATAACGGGAAGCTTAAGGCATGAAGGAGATAACCTAATTCAAAAAGATAACCTAACAAGAAAAAATTTAGGATGTGAAGGAGATAACTAAACTGAATAGAATTTTGAACATCAAGAAGATAACCTAAATAGGAAGAAGTTTAGGATGTACCAAGCCCTAAGGGAGGAATAAAAAAAATAGATTCCACCATGCATGATTTTTGATCGTAGGGAGAAATCATGCTATGCTATGTCTACTAGGATAGGAATCGAAATTGTATTGTTTACTGTGAAATTGGGAACAAGTGGTTAGGGGGGCCACATTTAAGGATATCTTTGATATTTTTCAAAAATATATCACACCCTAGGGACTACATGTCATGGTATTATGAGATGGAGAGATCAAGAGTTTTATTCTGGGTCAATGGGGAGCTATCATTATAGCATGATAAGGGAGGGGTCGATAATTAAATCCTGCAAAAAAAAAACAACAAGTTGACAGATGAAATAACAATTTAGTTGGAGAACTAAATATTAAAGAAAATCAATAACACCTTCAAAGATTGGATAGCATTATAATTGCTGAAACTAAATCAAAAACAAATCATCAAAGTTCCTTTTCATAGCTTCTATTTAAGCATAAAATTTGAAACTATTGACAAGGAACTCAAAATTCAAATGCTAAATAAACTATTTAATTAGATCCAAGGATAAAAAAAAAATTATTAAAAGAAATTTATTAATGCTTTTGTATTATTTATCCTTCCTATCCTTCTGAATGTGTCAAATAATTTATTTTCTAGCTAGCTTGCTATAAAAGTTACAGGATAAGTCTACTGATAAGCAAAACATAGATATGCGGGCATCACAGTAATGTTTGAGCAATCAAGAAGAAAGTGATCAAAGAGAGGATACAAAAATAAAAGTAATATGATTCTAGTTGCCTTGATCTTTAAAGACTTTTTCCATGATTATACTATTGATCAAAGAAGATAGATTTGGATAGAAATAGAGTGTAGCCTGAGCTATGATCGGAGAGATTTAAGTTAACACTACTTTTAAAGTGATATCCTAGTGGTAAATAAAGCACAAGAAAATTAAAGTAAAGAAATAGATAATTAAAGATAAATTAGATCGATTAATGTTTCCAAGAATTTCTACTCAACATTATAATCTAATATTTAGAAGTGGCTCCTTGTAACTGGTAAGATGGGTAACATGAGTACCACTTCTCATCCTAGCCATATATCTTTGCTATTTTCAAAAGACCCACTATTGCTACACACACACACATATATATATAGGGGCAGACTTAGATAAGATCAATCAAACTTGAGCTCAAATTCGGTCAAGTCAAAATCTGATAATGGGGTCCTATATCGATAATTCAAACTGTTGGATGTGATTTATTATCTGAAAATTATTTATATACTAAAAATTATATAATTTGAAGATCCTTAATCTATGCCTTAAGTGATCAAAAAAATATATTTAATTCAATTTTATTTAGATTATCCAATTTTTGACTATTTGATGCATAGGCTAGAGGTCTCCAAATCATATGATTTTTTATGTGTAAGCAGTTTTGAGATAGTAGATTATATTCAATGACTTAGATCATTAATGTAGAATTCTTATTATAGAGTTTTGATCTAACCAGATCTGAGTCTAAATCTAGTCGATTTGATTCTAATTTGGCTCTCTCTCTCTCTATACATACATGCATACATACATACATACATACACACACATATATATATATATGTGTGTGTGTGTGTTCAGTGTATATTATACAAATTCTAAAAGAAAAATAAATAATTAATGCAAATTAGAGAGTAGATTACAATAATTAGAACATAATGAATATAATGTTGTATGTGGTATCAAGTAATAGCCTATAAATTAAACCAGCAATACTATAGATTTTGGACAACAATAGAATAACTGATCTAGATTTTTCTTGCATGTTTAAAATACAAAAAAAAAGTGAAAAAAATGATAAAACCTACTGCTATTCAATTTATATCTAATGGAATTGGGCTTTCGATGGAGTTGTTGCAGGGACAGGGTTGTATCTTTTGCACGAAAGTAGGAATCACCTTCTTTCATGCAAATCTATCCTAGCATCATGTAATAGTTGCTTCAAGTTATACAAGTGGATGAATGGAAAGGTTTGGAGTGCTTTAAGATTTATGCATAGCACAATCCAATGGGCAATGTCACAAAAGAAGATCAATCATGCTTTTGCATGAAAGATATAACTTGAACTTGTTGTTGCAAGCATGCAAGGGTGTGCAATCTGCCTAAGAAAACAAAGGAAAAAAAATATAGGAAAGAGATAAGGAAACCATGAGGGAAGTTGGGAGGGAAGGAAAGGGTCTACTTGCCAAGTTCTAGTAGCCAAAGCTCGAGGTCAAGGTTGATGTAAGGAGAGAATGGCTTGGGGGTCAAGTGCACAAGGCCGGAGGAGAGGAAAGGGAGGAAGAGAAAGGAGAGCGGAAATCTCGGATGCAAAAAGAGATTGGCTCTATTGTAAAGGAGATGTCGAGTTCAAACCAATGGATAACCTTCATCTTCTCTTTATTTCTCAGCATGTCCAGATCTTAAAGCAGACATACACAATTCAACGATCAAGCATGTGAAACATGCAACCTGCTTCCTACTGGTATCTCCATTTCTCCAAAATCTAATTTCATTAGTAATTTCAATTACACATAAATAAAATTATCTATATTTAAAAAACTTATAAGAAAAAATCATATATAAATATAGAATTCTGTTGAAATTATTAATATTTTAAATATTTTAAATAAAAATAATTATGAAAATACCATAAGGAACTAAATGAAATTATTCATTTTTATTTTTTTACAAAGTGGAAAATGATAATTTTTAAAATATAATTATTAAAATATAAAATATGATATATTTTAAATGAAAATATTTTTTGATGTGAACAACTTTTAATAAGTATAATAAATTTTAATTTTTGACAAAGTAGAATGTTGTCATGATAATTGCTTGGTTCGTAGGCAATTGAGGGTAAGTGGTGTATAAAATGGATTTGTAGGTGCATGGAAATATAATTCTTGATACTTGTCCCAAACCTTCAATTCTTCTAATTTTTGATTTTTTTTAGAAAAATTAACATCCGATTCATTTGTTGATTAGAGTTCAATTTTTAAATCCTGTTGACCCAACTTATAATTCCTGATCCACTAAAAATAGCATTTTAACTTGAAGTTCCTCATGAGATGAAAATGCCCTCAAATTGAATACAATAATCTCTCCAAATTTCAATCTCTCCATTTTTTTTTCTTTCCGACAGTTACCTTGAGTGACCTATTACTGTATGATTTACTCACGCTATCGATGGCGAAGGCTGCGATACTATTTCGTGCCTTCTCTTCGACAGGAATGATAACTGAGACGGCGGACATGGGTGGAGGCAAAGCCTGCCTATAATATTCTTTTTCCTCTCTTCTCTCTTCTATCTTCTCTCTTTTCCCTCTCTCTTCCCTCTCCATGGATTCTAGCAATTTCAATCGGCTCGTTATTAGAGTAGGGGTTCTCTTCTTTATGAATGGGACTGTATGAATACTCTTACTTATAAATATTTCTCTTACTTAGAGTAGGATTTTTGTTACTTATGAATTGATTCTGTAAATATAACTGATAATGTTCTATCTCTCCCTCTCTTCTCTCTTTCCCCATCTATTCTCTCTCCATCGATTTTAGCAATTTCAATCGATGCGTTATTAGAGCAAAGGTTCTCTTCTTTATCAATATGACAGCATGAATGCTCTTACTTATGAATGGTTCTTTTACTTAGAGTAGGGATTCTATTCCTTATAAATTGGTTCTATTGTTTGAATTTGATTTATAATGCAGTATTACGATAGCTAGTTTAAGGAGAGCTAAAGAACTTTGTATTGGTCTAATGAATATGCTGAATGGAAGATGCTAGTTCAGTCACTATATCGAGGTTATGGACATATTTATGGAGTCTATGTTCGAAGAGCAGAGACAAAGGTGGCTGCGACTCCATTTAGCTATTTGCTCCGGCCTCCATATATCAAGCAAAGCAGGCCATTATTGGATGCATTGCTTTCCTTCTAGGATGATGAGAAGGAGGACTTTAAGTTAGGTAGGACTATGATTCTTTTTGTGGGGACTGATATTGCTCTCATTCTTGGTTTGAGGGCTACGGATGATGAGGTTGAATTGTATAGCGAGAGAAAGATTCAGTCAGACCTCATCATCCAATTTTTTAATGGTGACCATAAAAAGACTACTATGGATTTAGTTAAAAATAAATTGATATCTCTTGTTGGAAAGTCTGGGTTGCAGGATGTAGAGGACTTTACTAAGTGTTGGGTTCTTTATCTTTCTGTAACTATTTTTTTCCAATTGTATGCTACCATATTTCTAAGGCATTATGTCCATATCTTGACAATTTGGATCATCTAGGATCATATAGTTGGCGTCTTATGATTTTTTCTTTCCTTCGATAGCATATCCCTAGCCTAGCAGAGAGTGTGTGCATAAGGAACACAACTGAAAGAAGCTCTGCTGGCTATATAGATGGATGTATGGTGGCGCTAGTGGTAAGCTTATCTGTGTTTATTTTCAATTCAATTATTTGATAGTCAATCTAATATATATGATATCACTTACTTTAACATGGTACCTAATTAGTCTAGTATGGTATATAGTTAATATGGATAGAGCCTAAGGAGAATGAGCTACACCTCTTGTCAAAAAAGAAAGCTACAAGGGGCAGTTTTGATACAAGAGCAGGCTTGTGTAAAATGTGATTTTTTTTTATTTTTTGTACTTCATATTAATTACATGATTTATATATTATTTTTTATTTGGCACACACATGCTATGTGCCAGCACACAGTAAAGTCCATCTTGCACACACTTATAATGCATTTGTAGACAATTGAGATTTTGCTATATTCTTTTTAATTTGGTACTGTATGTCATTGTTGGTGGCATATACTTATTTCTGTTTGACACATAGCTATTATGTACCAGCATATTATTTGTCACACTATATTTAAATGGCATACATAAAATTTCACTATATAGAAAAATATATAGCTCCTCACTGTACATTACTTATTGCATACAATCTTTAAGGATTTTTGTGATTTTTTAGATTCTATCGTCTAGCCAGCCCAGACAATATCTAATTAATGGTTTAGAGACATGTATCGCAGTAGTTGAGAGGTCCTTGATGAGTCACGATTTTCACTTAAAAGACTCTCAACCCATTGAGGATGCCGTAGCGAAGGATGCACGGATTGTTGCCTTCTATAGGAGGCTTTCGTGTATTGAGAAGATGCTCCACAACAAGAGCTTAATGTTGGCAGATGACATTGCAGGCATGAATGCAGATCCTTTTGAGGTGAGTATGATACTATAGTTATTCCTGACCTAATTAATCTTTATTATTAGGTGAGGGCAAATCATTCTTTTATACGTGAAGAAGCCCACCCGACTAAAGTGGACCCTACTATACCTAATAATAGTGAAACGATGGAGGTAATTTTTATTAATTTGTAGTTAAAGATCTATTAATATGAATGCTTACCGACTACGTACCAACATTTTTTTTCTTTTCAGGTCAGTTTCGTGGCTGAAGTGGAGTGTGAGAAAGAAGATGCTGGCTGAAGTGGAGTGTGAAAAAGAAGATGCTGTCGCACAACATGTGTCCTTATTATGCAGATGGGTAAAAATAGAAGCTTGCGAGAGAGCCTATGAAAAAATGGAAAGGCCACATAATACCTTCCTAAGACCTACAAACATGCAAGGAAGAAACACCAGGAGGAGAATATAGGTGAAGGAAGCATGGCCTTACCCACTAGCAAGAGTGATGCAGATGCTCATCAGTGTTCGATTTTGGAGCCTATGACTACTGCACTGATGGAGCTAAGACAATCAGTTAAGGACCAAGGAGATCCTTCCCCTCCGAGAGAGGTTTAGAAATTTTTTTATGTATCAATTATTAAATTATTATGATGGTTTTTGTTTTTGTATTGTGTGCTTGTATGACATATATTAAACATTCAATATATTTACTAAAAATCTTTCTTATATTTTGTCACTTTTAGCATATTTGAGATTCTACTACAGTTATAGATGTTGAGTCATTGATGCTGCTGGATGAGCCAATACAATTGGCACACAGGCGCACTTGTCACAGGAAGGGGAGAGGTATACTCCCATCATTTTTTGAAGCATCAATTGATTTCTATGTTGATGGTGATCACTCAGAGTAAGTTATTAAAATATATTTGCCCGTATCTCATTGTTCATAATGAGTTCTTTTGTTAATACCTACATATTTTATGTAGGAAGACTATCTGAGATGATCAAGATACTTCTAAACCTTCTTGTACATGTTATGCATTAGATCAGCTCCTTAATGATGGGCCACTGCAGAGTGATGTATAAAAATTAACTACTCATATATTTTTCTTACTTTAATGTTTTCTTTGTTGATCTTAACGATTTTATTTGTATTATGTATATCTTGTTAATGTATACTTCCATATAATGGAGCTATTCCACATAGAGTATAGGAAGCCCATGGAGAATGCAGTTTTATTTTTGCACTGCAAGATACAGGTATGAAATTTATTAAAAGCATGCATTTTATTTTCAACTAAAGGATGTTATGACTTATTCTTCTTCTTCTTCTCTTTTTTGGTGTAGATTGTTGTGCTTCAATGCCTTTCAAAGGACACCTTAGTGACTCCTGAAGTTACTAATCAAATCATAAATTCAGCATAGCCAAATATATAGAAATGGATGGCTGATATCCAATTATCAGATCTTGAGCACTGTAGATATTTGTTCATCCTGATGAACACATTTTGGCATTGGTTCCTCCTAGTATTGGATTTGAAGGAGCGATGCTTTGACTGCTATAACTCGATATGGAGCTTTAATGTATCAGATGATACTAATAAATATGTGTGTGATATTATTCGATATTTATTTGTTACTTTTATTTGTGATAACATCTATAAGTAATTTAGTATATTTTTTACCCTATGTGTGTAGGCAACATTCGTGCATTTTTTATTGTCAGAATGAGTAGGCTCCAACATTTTGGAGCTCAAATTCGATATGTTCACGACTGTTCGTAGCAGAGCTATGATACCGTAGATTACAAAGTACATATGCTAATATTTGATAAATATTTAATTTAAGCTACTAGAGGTACTAAATATTATAATAATTGATGTTATTTTATTGAAATTTGATGCTCTCTAGTCTATTTTATAGGTGATGGAGAGTTTGGATTCATACGATTCAAATTAGACTTAAATCGGATCAGATTTGAGTGAACCAGACAATCAGTTCTCATTCCAGTGTAAATGCGACTTAAAGATCAAGGGTCAAGAAGCAGCCTCTCCAATCAAAGGCCCAATTAAAAGATAAATGAAACCAAGGGTGAATACGACTTAAATCTCAAAGGCTCAGATTAAAAGATTACTCTTCATGAAGATCCAAGGGTCCTTATTCACGCTCCCACCTCTTTTTTTATAAAATCCTAGCCTCCCTACTCTATAAATAGAACCTCAAAGCCTCCATCTTCTCCAATCAATCCAACCCTAAGTTCTCTTCAAGCTTTTCTCTTTTTCTCTCCCTCTTCCTCTTCTCCATAAGTCTAGGAGAGGTACTAACCCTAGCATAACACCATATTCCTCCATAAATCTCTTTTTCATATCCAATCAAATCTAGGAGAGGTCCTAATCCTAGTGCCACTACCATTTCTCTTCTATATATTCGCTTTCATCTATCTTTTTTTCTTAGAGTTCCTAGACCAAGTCTTCCAGCCATCCTGCCGCTGTCTGGACGGAGGAAGATGAAGGATTCAAGGAGACACATCCATCATCGGGTGCAGCAAGAAGATCAACTTAGTTTAGTTATCTTATATCATAATTTTATTTTTTTCTTTATATATGCTTCTTTATTTGATTAATGAAAAGTAATTTTATGGTAATTTTCATGCTTCTTTCTTAGTTTCTTACAATCTATTATTTTTTTCTTTAATATTTTTAAAACAATCAACTAAGATCCCTGCAGATATGATCCCAACTCACCCTATCTATATAGTAGTGAGTAAAATTAATTTTGATGTACTACGATATGTATCAAATTTTGGTACCATTGTCGGAGATCTTAGCACGATTGTTTTAAAAAAAATCAAAAAAAAATTTATAAAATAATAAAAAAATATTTTATTATTTTTTAGATTTTTATTTCTTACTTTAGATTGTTTGACTGCCTTACATACTTTACTGCTTTTTATTTTTAGTTGATTATTTTCTTCCCTTGCACTCTTGCTTTTCGTACTTTATTTTGCTAATTGATAATTTACTTTTTATTATTAATTAATTTACTTTAATTACTTAATTACCTTCTATTTATTTTTTTAAAATTTTTATCTTATATTACTTTTTATATATAGTAGATTTACTGCTCTCTAGCTAGATTACTTTATTTGCAAGCATAAAAAATTTTTTTACTTTCTATAACCTAGTGATTTACTGCTTTCCATAGTTTAGAATAATTTATTACTCTAAAAGTAGATTTAATTTGTTACTTTATTTGTAGGTTACCTACTTACCTGTTAATCTTAACATTATTTACTTTTCATTTAGTTAGATTCACTAGATCTTCTCATACCTAATTAACCTAATTTAAAACTTACCTCTTATTCCTTTTTGCTTAAAGATAACATAATATAAAAAGAATACAAAGACACTACATAACACTTGACTAATATAAATAAACTAATTAAATCTTAAAAGCTACTTAATATGTTTGGACACCTTTTTTTTTTGTACTGCATATTTTCATAAAAAATCTTAAGGGCAAAATCTTAATCAACATAAGGTGAAAATTTTATCACCCTTTCTTGGTCTACAAACCATCATCTTGCAATTACATTGACCTAAACTTCTAATTTAAAATCGATTAGGTGTTGACCCCTAAGGATCCTCAAGCTCAGTAGGACAAAGAACCCTAAAAATTAGACCGAATTCAGGTTAGTCAGTTTAACTGGTGTCTAGAAAAGTGGTTCAGAGATTACGTCCCGAAGAAAGATGGTTCATTAATTGGTTTCATTCTCTTACCTGACCAACATAGTTAATGTCTAAGAAAAGCAACGCGGGGACCCCCACCAACCTTACACTTACCTGACTAGTTGAGCAGCTAATCTGCTACTTGGAGTGCTTAAAGGTGATCTTGGTAGTTAGGAGCTGTCTAGATCTAGGATAACTCATAGTCCGGATTGATTGAACCACGTGTTTGTTAACTAAAGATATCAAACCTAATTAATTTTTCTCTCTCTTCTTAGCCTTAGAACTCCTTAGGTTCTCTTCATTAAAACTCTTTTCTTTCCCCCTCCTTTTCTCATCTTCTTTTTTTTAAAAAAATTTACTGAAATTAAAACTCAGTGAGATCTTTTGGGTGCATACTAGGACGCAGATCATTACAACCTAATTTATACCTATTAGACCTAGAGCTAGAAAGAATAATTTGAACAAACCAAATCAAAATCATGGATCCAAAATAAGAGACTGACCCACCATGATAATTGAGGAAGTATTTTACTCCCTCATCTTACACTTACTCGCCATGTATTCAGCCTCCTCCTATGGAGGCGGCACAATATGAAATCAAGTCTAACATTATTCAAATGCTATCATCATTCTATAGACTGACGAATAAAGATCCATACAAATACTTGGATGAATTTTTGAGATATGCTCCACAATAAAAATTCAAAACTTCTCTGATGATGCCCTCAGGTTGAAACTGTTTCTTTTTTCACCTAAGGACAAAGTCAAGCATTGGTTAAACTCCCTAGATTCCATAACTATTTCAACTTGAGACCATCTTCAGAGAGAGTTCCTCAAGAAATACTTCTCAATTAGAAAAATAAATCAAATTAGAAAAGCCATCACTAGTTTTTTCTAATTAGATGGTGAACTTTTTCATGAGATATGAAAAGGCTAAGGGACGTTATTCGTAAATGCCCCCACCACGCTATTCCTAAGTAGCAACTTGTTCAGTGTTTCTACAATGATCTATCAGAGAAATACCGATAAATGATCGATGCATCGTGTGGTGGGACATTCATGTAAAGAGTGAGGATGAGGCTTGGTAGCTCTTTGAAACACTTAGTGAGAACTCCCTGCATCACATGTCTGCCACCTCTAGAGAACAACCCATGTCTCAACAAAAAAAAGGTAGAATCTATCAGATTGGAAACGTTATGGATATCCATAATAAGGTAGATAAGTTATCCCACAAATTAGATCATCTTCTGAATACTGGACACTCTTCGATTCTACCTAACTCAGTCCAAGATATTTGTGCATTGTGTGCAAGCCCGACCTATTTTGTTAGTAAATGCCCAACCACACCTCAATTTTTTAAATTTGTATATGAGCAGGTCCAGCAAGTTCAAACCCAACAAACTCATAGATCAGAAAATGATCCATACTCGAACACTTGTAACCCCGATTGGAGAAATTCCATCCAAATTTTTTCTAGAGACCACAACTAGTGGTTCCCTGCTGTAGATAAACCCAACTATCAGGATCCAATATATAGGCATGGACCATACGACTAGTTTCAAAATGCTCCTCAACCATCTATCACTGGTCACAGCTCAGCTTTTGAGGAGAAAGTTTTGAAAGTGCTAGAATGATTAGAAGTCAACACCCATATCATTAACTCCCACACGCAATCCATTGCTAAGCTAGAGACCCAAATAGGTCAACTAGCAACAGCAGTCAGTAAGAGAGAAGAAGAAAAATTATCTAGCCAATCTGAGAGCAATTCGAGAGGACAATTCATGATCGAGAGCTTCAATACTCCAGAAATCTTTTCTGAATACGCCAAATCAATCATGACTCTCAAAAGTGGCAAGGTCATTGAACACACGAGTAAAATCAATAAGACCGACTTTAGACCTCTGACCAAGTCCGAATCACCCAAGAACAAGGAGGATCCAAAAGTAGAGAATGGACCAACTGCACCAGAATCACCTTAAGGTGCCTAAAGCCCCATTTTCGAGTGCCCTAAAAGCCCCTACTCCTGCGAATAAGAAGGGAGGAAGATTCGATGAGATGTTAAAATTATTTAAGCAAGTCCAAATTAATCTCTCCCTTCTGGATGCAATCAAACAAGTCCCAGTTTATGTAAAATTTTTGAAAGAATTACGTACCCAAAAACATAAATCCCGATCATAACTCTCGAAAAAAGTATGCCTCACTGAACAAGCTAGCTCTGTATCCCAGCACGCTACCCCTCCAAAGCTTAAAGATCCAGGTACCCCTACTATTTCTTGCATTATAGGAGACTTTCACATCGAACAAACTCTCCTAGACCTAGTAGCCAGTGTGAACCTTTTACCTAGTTTAATTTATGAATTTTTTGGGTTCGAAGAACTGAAACCCACGTCGATCACTTTATAGTTAGCTGATAGATCAATTAAGACATCACGTGGGATGATCGAAGATGTTTTAGTCAAGGTAGATGAGTTTTATTTTTTAGTTGATTTTTTAGTCCTTGACATGGAACTGAGTGACAATTCAAAATAAATTTTTATTATCTTAGGCAGACCCTTCCTTGCTATGGCAAATGAGTGCATCAATTGTAGGACAGGAGTCATAGACGTATCGTTTGAGAATAAGAAATTGAGACTAAATGTGTTCAGTGCATCCCAGGGACCATCAACTGATAGTTACTTCGAGATAGATACATTCAAGGACATCATATAGGAAGCAACATCAATAATTTTTGCACATGATTTTTGAGACACCCACTTGACGCACTTTAGAGTGGATGACTATGATATGGAAGGAGATAGTGAAGAAATAAATATTCTAATTGATATATCAAATACTGAAACTACTCCTCCTTGGGCAATCAAGTATGAGCCATTACCCCCATTAGCCAATACACCCACAGCCCTGTCATTAGAATCACCACCTGTACCAGAATTAAAGCCACTTCTAGCCGTACTCAAGTATGCATTCCTAAAACATAATGACACTCTCCCAGTGATCATTGCATCAGACTTGACCCCGGATCAGGAAGCACAATTGGTTGGTGTTCTAAAGAAAAATAAAGAGGCTATCGACTGATCCATTGTCGATCTAAAAGAAATTGACTCCTCCATCTGTATGCACCACATTCATTGCGAGGCAGATGCCAAATTCCATCGAGACATGTAGAGGAGACTGAACCCGAACGTGGGAGAAGTAGTGAAGAAAGAGGTGGTAAAATGGTTAGATTTTGGAATCATTTACCCCATATTCGATAGTAAATGGATCAGCCCTACCCAAGTAGTACCTAAGAAATTAGATATTACTGTGGCGGAGAATGAAGAAGGTGAATTGTTCCCTACTCACACACCATCTAGCTGGCGAGTATGCATAGAAAACTAAATACTGTTACTACGAAGGATCATTTTTCATTACCCTTCATCCACCAATTTCTAGAATGGCTAGTGGGTCAACATTTTTTCTGTTTCTTAGATGGTTATTCAAGGTGTAATCAGATACCTGTATTCTCGGATGATCAAGAGAAAACCATCTTCACTTGCTCTTATGGCACTTTCGCTTCTCGATGTATGCCGTTCAGGCTCTGCAATGCATCCGCTACATTTCAACGGTGTATCTTGGCCATTTTCTCGAATATGATGGATAAATATTTCAAAATTTTCATAGATAATTTTTTCGTATTTGAAACCACCTTTGAACATTATCTCCATAACCTCTCCAAAGTCCTCAAATGCTGTACGGAGATAAATTTGGTTTTAAGTTGGGAAAATAGCTATTTTATGGTTCGAAAAGGAATCATATTGGGACATATTATTTCTGAAAGAGAGATTGAGATAGACAAAGCTAAAATCGAGATCATTTTAAAACTACCACCCCCCACTTTGATTCGATAAATACAATTCTTTTTAGGTCACGCTGGATTTTACAGATGCTTCATCAAAGATTTTAGTAAGATATCAAAATCTTTGTGCAATCTGCTAGTCAAGAACACATCATTTATCTTTAATGAAGAATATCTACAAGCCTTGCATACATTACGAACAGTCCTGACAGCAGCATCCATAATAAAACCTCCTGATTGGTCCTTCCTATTTGAAATCATGTGTGACGCTTCTGATTTCGTAATAGAGACCATCTTAGGTCAAAAAATCAACAAGGAGCTACATATGATCGATTACGCTAGTCAAATCTATCCGATGCCCAATTGAACTATACCATGATAGAAAAAGAGCTACTAGCGGTGGTATTCACTCTTGATAAATTTTATTCATATCTATTAGATCTAAAGTTCTAGTGTATTCTGATCATGCGGCTTTGAAATATCTACTCTCAAAGAAAGATACTAAACCACGATTGATCAGATAGATCCTTCTGCTTCAAGAATTTGAGACAAAAAAGGTTTCAAAAATGTAGTCACTGATCATATTTCTAGAATTTTAGTTGATCATACGATGGGTACAAATGAGGTTAAGAAGAAATTCTCTGACGAATAATTTTTTGCAACTTTCTCTGACCAAATCCCATGGTTTGCCCACATCATTAACTATTTGACACAGGGCAAGTTCCTCTCTATTGGATAAAATAGGAGAAAGATCGATTCTTCTCACAGGTCAAACATTATTATTGAAAGAAACTCGAAATGTTCAAATATTGTCCTAATCAAATGATTCGACGCTGTATACCTGAGAGTGAGTATCAAATTATACTTACCTTTTGTTACTCTCATGCATATGGAGGACATTTCAGTGAGAAGAGAACAAATGCGAAAGTGTTACAAAGTAGATTTTACTAGCCGACATTGTTTAAGGATGCATATAAATTTTGTCTTGAGTGCTTGCGCTGTTAGCAGACGGAGAATATTTCTGAAAAAAATATGATGCCTCTATCTCCCATCTTGGTTGTGGAAGTTTTTGATACCGAAGAATCGATTTTATGGGCCCCTTTCCTCCATCCTATGGATACGAATATATTTTGGTTGCGGTAGATTACGTATCTAAATGGGTTGAGGCTATGACAACCAGAACGAATGATCACAAGGTGGTAATCAAATTCATCCAATAGAATATCTTAAGTCGATTTGGTTGCTCAAGAGCCATTATTAGTGACGGAGGTGCACACTTCACGAATAGATACTTTGAAAGTTTAATGAAGAAATACGGAATCACTCATAAAGTTGCCACACCATACCACCCCCAAACTAGTGACCATGAAAGTCTCCAATAGAGAGATCAAACGAATTCTCGAGAAGATGGTTAGGCCTGATCGAAAAGATTGATCTGGATGATTAGACGATACATTATGGGCCTACCGCACTGCATACAGAACCCCGATAGGAATGTCTCCTTACCAGCTCATTTTTGAAAAAGCCTGTCATCTACCGATAGAACTAAAACATCGCACATTTTGGGCCATAAAGCAATTCAATTTCGACATGAAAAATATAGGTAGTAATAGGAGACTACAATTGAACGAATTAGAAGAGCTATGCAATGAAGCATACGAGAATTCACGAATTTATAAAGCTCGAACTAAGGCTTATCATGATACATATATTTCATGAAAAATGTTTGAACTTAATCAAAAAGTGTGGCTTTATAATTCAAAGTTGCAACTATTTCCTGAAAAACTTTGTTCACGTTGGGATGGACCATATGTCGTAACTTAGGTGTTTCCTCATGGAGCAATTGAAATCAAAGATCCTAAATAAAGAAATACCTTCAAAGTAAATGGCCAACGATTGAAACATTATGTGGATGAAATCAAAAATGGCGAACAAGTTGACTCAATTGAATTGCAGGATCCAGTCTACAATTGAACTTTGGCTTGGTCTGGCTGAAGATCTTAAACTTAGTGCTTGTTAGGAGGCAACTCAATAATTTATTTTTTTTAGTTATTTAGATTTTTTTTATTTTGTAAGAATCTAATAAGCATGACTAGCTAAGTTGAGGAGAGAACATCATCAACATCTGACGAGGGCTCTTGAAAAATATGAAAGAACCTGCAAACAACAGCAAATCAGGTGGTATCCCTCCTTTTACATTTTTTTTTCTTTTCCTCCATTAGGGATAATAAAAATTAAGTTGGAGAAAAGAATAACTAATTTAATTAAGTTCTTGAGTATGGTTAGAAATAATTAATTTTGTGTATCTAGATTTTATCTCGATTTGAAGTTAACTAAACATTCTAATCAATGAGTGATTAATGATTTAGATAATTTTAGAAATATCAAGAAAAAAATTATTAAGAACACTCAATTAATGATAGAATTTAGATCAGTGTAAATTTTGGAGTGATTCTAGAACCCTCTTTCCACCTACCTCAATGAAGAATCTATTTCATGCAGGTATCGGTGAAAATGTCAAAGTTTGCAAAAAGTTTATCTTAATCATTGATTGAAAAAAAAAGAGTTTTTAGCATTTCTCACTAAGTAATCGGGTCCCTTCGTCTAAGTAAGCATTGTTGTTCGTATCAAAAGATAACAATGTGAAGAAATCTCTTGTATAATCAGTTTTAACTCGTAGCCTTTTTGACTCGAATCAATAAATCTGAGAGATGTTTTATACCTAATACCCTAAAACCAACTGGTTTGGGAGTTATTGGTCTAAAGCTCGCTATAAGAGTCAATTAGAAAGCTTAAAAGATTAAGATATTGCATCGACTGTCATGTAAATATTTTTTTTTAAAAAAAAAGAGAAAGAATAAAGAGAATAAACTGCAAAAAGATACTACACCAAACTCACATTAAGTTAGAGGATTTAAAGAGAAGAGTAGAGAGTTGATGAAAGAAGATCTCTAAAAATATTTATGGCTAATACTCAACCACTAATTGGGTCGAATTGATAATCTAATGAAGTATCTCTTTAATGATCTAGCCGGATATCCACTATAGTTAGAAATATCTAGGATAACTTTCAATTCAAAGATAATTTGGTGTACAATAGTAATATAACTATTTTACTCGAGGACGAGTAAAAGTTCAAGTTGGGAGATATGATGAATACTTAATTTAAATCGTTAGAGGTACTAAATATTATAATAATTGATATTATTTTATTAAAATTTGATGCTCTCTAGTCTATTTTGTAGGTGATAGAGAGTTTGCATTCATACGATTCAAATTGAACTTAAATCGGATCAGATTTGAGTGAACCAGGCAATTAGTTTTCATTCCAGTGTGAACACGACTTAAAAATCAAGGCTCAAGATGCAGCTTCTCCAATCAAAGATCCAGATTAAAAAATAAATAGAACCAAGTGTGAATATGACTTAAATCTCAAAGGCTCAGATTAAAAGATCACTCTTCATGAAGATCCAAGGGTCCTTATTCATGCTCCCACCTCTCTTTTCATGAAATTCTAGCCTCCTCACTCTATAAATAGAACCCTAAAGCCTCCATCTTCTTCAATCAAGCCAACCTTAAATTCTTTTCAAGCTTCTCTCTTTTTCTCTCTCTCTTTCTCTTCTCCATAAGTTTAGGGGAGGTACTAACCCTAGCACGATACTATATTCCTCTACAGATCTCTTTTCCACATCTCATCAAATTTAAGAAAGATCTCAATCTTAGTACCGCTATCCTTTCTCTTCTACATATCCATTTTCATCTACCTTTCTTTCTTGAAATTTTTAGACCAAGCCTTCCAGCCATCTTACCACTGTCTGCACGGAGGAAGATGAAGGATTCAAGGAGACACATCTACCATCGGACGCAGCAAGAAGATTAGCTTGATTTAGTTATCCTGTATCATAATTTTATTTCTTTTTCTTTATATATGCTTCTTTATTTGATTAATAAAAAATAATTTTATTATAATTTTCATACTTCTTTTTTAGTTTTTTATAATCTATTATTTTTTTTTGTATTTTCAAAACAATCAACAAAGATCCCTGCGGATACGATCCTGACTCATTCTATTTACATAGTAGTGAGTAGAATTAATTTTGATGTACTATGACACGCATCAATATTTGTAGAGATCCTTACAAGAAGTAGCTCAAGACTGCTGCACGATGATTTTAAGGATAGATCTTTATATAGGAGTTGGGTTGCAGGATATATTTTGTTCTATGGGTATTGTATTACATATAAAAAAATTTGATCATGGCATGAGAAGAAGATGCCAAGGACTAAAGATTAGGACATGATGGTTATGTAAACATTCTATTATATTTATGTTAATTGTAAATTCCATCTTTATACTATTTTGATACATATTTTTTATTTAATATCATCTAAAAAATTTAACTGCAATATGGCATGTTCAAATATGCGTCAGGTTTATTTTGTTTTCAATGTGTATGTGTGGCAATATAATTGCTAACCATGTAACATTCAATGTATACTAGGTTAAGAAAAGAATGTACCGGCTAAGCTGCTCTACCCATGTGTGCTGGTGCCAATAATGCTGGAGGCATCATCCTTTAAAGATGAAACTTCAGCTTCTACATATTTAAGTTCCGTGTATGTGTATGTATACAATTGATATCATGTCCTACCTATTAAAGTTCATGCTAACTATTTGAGTTTAGCTTCCATCTTTTTAAAGATGAAATTTTAGTATCTTCATATAAGCAATTGGTATCATGTTCTGGTTTGGTAGTTTCAAGCTCATTGCCAAATGGATGTGTATCAATTTCAGATGTAGTATAAGCTGGTTCAGATATAGTTTCAGATGTGTATCAGTTTCAAATAGATGTGTTCTAGTTCAGATGTATGTATGCATGTGTGAGTGTGTATATATGTGCCGTGACACTTCAAATGTCTTGATTCTTCAAGTGTGTGCCATGATGCTTCATCTACGTGCCACGATACGTCAACTGCATGCCACGATACTTCAACTATGTATCGTGATATGTCAACTACGTGCTATGATACTTGAAGTATGCATTTATTTAACTGTGTATGATATAAATTTAACTATGTACCATATTAATTTAATCATGTATCATGTTTAATTAACTATATACCATATAAAATTAACTATGTACCCTATAAATTTAACTATATATAGGCTTCATTTAATTATGTGTAATGTTCAATTAACTATATGCAATTTTAATTTAATAGTGTGTAGGATTTATTTAACTATGTATAGTGTTCAATTAACTGTGTACCATGTTAGCTTAATTGTGTACCATACTAATTTAACTATGTATCATGTTTAGTTAACATGTACCATGATACCGTAGATTGTGAAATATATATACTGATATTTTTGGAGCTATGCTACCCCTTATGGACACATCAAAAATTGGCCCTCTGTGCTGGACCTATGGCATACTAGGGGTCGATCCATAAGTCACCCCTGGCGTAGGCATCATCCCATGGGTTTGCCCCTTATGGCATGTCGGGTCAAAAATAGCATGCCAACATTCTTTTTTTAAAGAGAATGATCCAGTATTGAATTTAATTGTGTACAGTGTTGAATTAACTATATATGATATTAATTTAACTATATGCATGATTTATTTAACTATGTACAGTCTCAATTTAACTGCATGCAGGATTCATTTAACTGTGTGCAGTGTTCAATTAACTGTATACAATGTTTAATTAATTATGTATAGGATTCATTTAATTATGTGTAGTATTCAATTAACTATGTATAATGTTAATTTAACTGTGTAAAGGGTTCATTTAATTATGTACCATATTAGCTTAACTATATATGATATTAATTTAACTGTATACAGGATTTATTTAACTGTATGCAATCTTAATTTAATTATATACAAGATTTATTTAACTATGTACAGTCTTAATTTAACTTTATACAGGATTCAATTAACTATATGTAATATTCAATTAACTATGTGTAGGATTCATTTAACTGTATATAGAGTTTATTTAACTGTGTGCAGTATTCAATTAATTATGTACAATATTAATTTAACTGTGTAAAAGATTCATTTAAATATATACTATGTTAGTTTAACTATGTATGATATTAATTTAACTATATACCATGTTAGTTTAACTACATACTTAACTATGTAACATACTATGCACCATGATTTTAAGTATTGAATTAACTATGTACGATGTTAATTTAACTATATGCAGGATTTATTTAATCATGTATGATATTAATTTAACTATATACGATGTTAATTTAAGTGTATGCTAAGTTTAGTTAATTATATACCATGTAAATTTAACTGTATGCAATATTTCTTTAACTGTATGCAGAGTTTATTTAATTATGTGCAGTATTCAATTAACTATGTACAATATTAATTTAACTATGTAAAGAGTTCATTTAACTATGTACCATGTTAGTTTAACTGTGTATGATGTTAATTTAACTATATACCATATTTAGTTAACTACATACCATGATATCGTAGATTGTGGAGTGTATATTAGTGTGTGCCAAAAAGAGTTCAGACTCAAACCCTACCATGAGATATTAGAGTGACCTAGTACACAGCACTATTATTAATAGCATGCATTCTCTGCTGTCATTGTTTGATTCATAATTTAGTAAGAAAAAACATAAAATTTACAATAAGAAAAAAAAAGCATATGAGTTCAACCCCAAAGCAATTGAATAACTGAAAAAAGATACATATTGTTAGGTTTTACAAGTTCATAATAAATAACACTTTCATAATATTCAACCATTCTACTCCTTAGAAAACAACTCTAATCCGATATGTTATCTAATAACCTCATTATAAGTCCTTCTATTCTATCCTTCTTCCCCGCATCACCCACATTTTATATTTCTTGATGAATCCATCTGTGAAGCTCTTCTCTTCTTTCTAGGTCTGCCAAGATGAGTCTTCATAATAAAAGGTAAATATATATCTCATTTGATATACTCTGACTCAACTCAATATCAGAAATTGATTGATAGATTCTGCATATACTGCTCTATATATGTTAGCCCCGAAATAATTATTAGTGAAGTAATACAAAGATCTACCAGCCTTCCCAATGCATGCACATGCATGCTTACATAGCATCCAAAAGATTTGCCATTCTCCATAAGAACAAGTGCATTCTCGTAGGTCAGCCTTACATGAGTACTTTATGTCTTGTACATTATAAATCATGATGCTCGATGTAAAGATAGATAACTTTCGACCTTCTTCTACATTTTTGTGCAACACCTTTTTCGAATTGGGGCAAAAATGGGTTTGCATACTGTAACCTTAAATTCGTTGATCACGCATGAATTCCATAATTTGGAGTCTTATATGATCAACCATCTGGAGAATAGGAAGATGCCAAGCCTTCAGAATCCAACTGTTGAAACATTCTATCATATTAGATATCATGATACCCCAACATGGATTTGGAAAGACTACATTTGCCCAATTCTCCGACTTTGCATGCATCATAAAGTTACTTGTTCTTAGAGCGGCTACTATAAGTTTGCTGATTAGTTTTTGAAAAATGTTCAAATTTAGAGTATATAAAACAACATTAATAAATCAATCAATCTCTTCCTTTCAACTGCATGATAATGGACAAGCATCTATATGCACAACAATAAAAGGATGACAATGACTTAATAAACCTAGATATTTTGAAGATATACTTAGAAATTTAGAAGAATATGATGCATACCTAATTTTTATAATTATCTTTGACATGGCCGATGTTGGGATAGGTTCTCGTCACTTAACCGACCTCACCCAACCAACCTCAATCGGAGGCCACCATGGAAAAAGCTGACCTTATCAGAAGACAGTGGTCCCTAGGAAGTCGATCTCACTAGGAGGCCGACCGCATCTAAAATTTGAGGTCGATAAAAATATGACCTCGACATCACCTGGATGTGGCAACATTATCTAAGTTGAACACTACATCAGCCAACAACTAGCTTGTTTCTCCAGTGGCTTCAGTGAGAAATCAATGTACTTGCCTGTTGCGACAATTTTGATCCGAAGATCGGATCTTTCAGCTGTCTACGGTGTCTGATACTTCAGATCAGTTATCTACTGACCTGACTTTCCAACCCTACTTAACGAGCTCGGGACTGCTGGCAAGCGGTGCACTCACCCTAGACTGCTTCCAATCAATTTCATTTTGCTTCGGCTAGTGATTGATCTGGATATCGACATCAGTCAAACAGCGGACGGTCAAGTGAGGCTGCCATACGGTCATGTTGAGTAACATCAAGTCGCATCATCTTGAGGTCACACCCTAAGCACTCTGCTCTGCATCATGATAAGACACTATAAAGTCATTAATTATGTCACATGCTCGCGATAAGGCCCATCGCCGCGACCATTAGCATGTCGAAACTTTGCCTCACTCGCTCCTCCACCTCTTGAGCTAAAAACTGACTTAAGCATCAGAGTATCTTTGTCGGAGCCATCTTCGATGTAGGCTTTTCTTGCCGGTCTCTCCATTGCCACCAGACGCCGTCGACCGACCTTTTCGTTCGACTTGAGTTGACCTTGCTTCTATTCAGCACACCGTGAGCCCTCGCTCTTATTCTCGATTCTCTCAATTGTGCCCTCTCTCTGATGAGTGGTCCTTCTCCACCAATTCCTTGCCATCCGACACTCAGACATGATGATCTGACTATCCCATCAGAGATGAGCCGTAACAGCTTGACACATCAGGTAGGAGGGAGAAACATCCTTTCAGGAGCTACAATGGCCAAGACGAGAGTGCAAAATACTTCTCTTAGTTCTGCTAGACACTCATCACGGTGTGACACACTTTCGATGACCTTCGAGGAGCCGAGTGCCTGACGATCGGAGGAAACAGCAGATCAGCAACAGCTTGCTGTCTTGGTACAGCAAATCAGAGCATTGATGGAGGTTGTCCACAATCTTCAGCAAACTACGGAGCAGCAGCAATAGTAGCCATGGCGGACAAAGGATTCGACATTGTGGGACATGCCCTCTAGGCTCCCCAGCCCCATTCTCCATCTCGCTGCTCCCATCTGACGGCTTCTCAGCCCGTCCAGCGATCGCCACAACCTGACTCACAGTGCACTCTGCATGCCACTTCTAGTGATCGCCGGTCCCCTTCCGACCCTTCGATGAGCTTCACACAAGAGGAAGAGGTCACGGTCTCCATCAAGATCTTCTTCTGGGGAAGGTTCTACCTTCGAATATTCCAAACATCTTGATGAATCTTAATGGCAGTTGGATGATTACGACCTCAAGCTGAAGGACTTTGATCGCCACTTGAATCGGCTCTAGGTGAATAACCGAGATCCTACTGGTGAGCTCGATGTCAGCTCCCGTTCGTCCTTCTCTCGATGAATTCTCGATAAATGATTTCAGATCGGTTCAAAATGCCATGGGTGAAATCGTACGACAGCACCATCGATCTGCTCGACCACCTTGAGAGCTATAAATCTCTCATACTTCTTCAGGAGGTATCTGATGCCCTCCTCTGCATCAGCTTCCTGATCATCCTCAGAAAAATTGCTCGAATATAGTACTTTGGACTTCAATCGAAGAGTATCCATTCGTTCGACCAGCTCAGATAACTCTTCTTGGCATACTTCAATACCAATCGGAAGGCACCGCAGATATCTGACAATCTTTTCTCTATCAGACAGCAAGACGGAGAGTCTTTACAAGATTTTGTGGTGTGCTTCAACGTTACCACCCTAGAGGTCCAGGACCTTGACAAGTCGACGGCCATTGCGGCCATAAAGTGGAGACTACGCAGCTCCAAGTTTACTTATTCTCTGGACAAGATGCTTCTCCAGATGTTTATCGAACTCCTCAAGCACACACAAAAGTACATCTGAGCCAAGGAGGGCGAGAGGGACCAACGTCGATCTGAGGACAAGGATCCAAGAAGAAGATCAAGAAAGAAGGGACCTCCATGGGATCCAACCAAGCCCACACTAAGAGGGAGGCCCCATCTTATCGGTAAAGCCCGAGGCCAAAAAATTTTGGCCCCAGGTATGACTCCTATACCCCTCTAACTACTCCTCATGCACAAATCCTTATGGAGATAGAGAGGGAGGACTACCTTCGATGACCCCAGTTAATGAAGACAAGAGTAGCATTCCATAACCAAAGGTGCTACTATTGGTTCCACCGTGACTATGGCCATGACACTGAGAGGTGCATTGAGCTGAAGAACAAGATCAAAAACCTAATACGATGGGGATATCTCAGAAAGTACATGCAGGATCGATCTACACAGCTGTCGGGTGACTCTCAGCCTCTGCCACACCCCGAGAGGAAGCTCACACTCAACCTACGATGGGTGTGATCAATGTAATCTCTTTGTAGGACCAAGACTTCGGAGATCCGATGACTCAAAAAGCTCCCCCAAACATCGGCAATTAATGGATGACATCATTTTCTCCAAGAAAGATCTGCAAAGAGTCCGAACTCTTCATAATAATGCTATTGCTGTATCAATGACGATAGCTAATTATGATATAAAATGATGTCTTATTGATAATGAAACTCAACCGACATAATTTTCTATGATTATTTTTTTCGAATGCAATTTTTTATTGATCGACTTAAGCCAGTCAATGCTCCTTTGACCAGATTCATTGGCGACTCGATCAAGATAGAAGGAGAGATAAAACTTTCTCTTACTGCCGGACGACCACCTCGACAATCGATCGTGCAGCTCAATTTCTTTGTAGTCTAGATTCCTTCCACCTACAATGTTATTCTAGGACGACCCAGGCTGAACACGTTCTGAGCAATCATTTCAACGTATCACTTGCTCATGTACTTCCCGATGAAAAAAAGAACCAATGAAATGAAGGGAGATCAGTAGCTGACCCGATAATGCTACTTGACCATAGTCAAAAAAAAGAAAATGGCTGAAGCTCTTTCTATCGACGATGGACTAGACTAAAGGAAGGAAAAAAGTCAAGGAGAACCCGCAGAGCGACTCACCTCGGTACCCCTTAATAAGGAGGATCCGATCAGAACTATTCAGGTTGCATCTTCCTTAAGCGACGAACTGAAGGAGGAGCTGATTGACTTTCTGAGGAAGAATCAGATATCTTCATCTAGTCTACCTTAGACATACCAGGCATCCTACCTGATGTGATTGTCCACCGACTAAATATCGATGCCAAGCACAAGCTGATGAGACAAAAAAAAAGTTTCGCTCCAGAGCGACAGAAAATCATCGACGAGGAGGTCGATAGATTGCTAGCAGCCAACTTCATCCGTGAGGTGACCTATCCAGATTAGCACGTGAATATTATAACGGTCAAGAAAGCTAATGGCAAGTGATGAATATTCATTGACTACACCGATCTAATAAGGCTTATCCGAAGGATAGCTTTTCACTATCTTTGATTGATCAACTGATCGATGCTACATCGGACCATCAACTGCTCAGCTTCATGGATACCTTCTCCAGCTACAATCAGATCTGGATGGCATCGAAGGATAAGGAGAAGATGGCATTTGTCACTAACAAAGGCTTGTACTGCTACAAAGTTATACCTTTTGGTCTTAAAAATGTCAGGGTAACATATCAGAGGCTGATCAACAAAGTCTTTAAGAACCAGATCGATCGAACATGGAGGTCTACATCGATGACATGCTCGTGAAAAGTAAGGAAGCTGCTCTCTATATCAACGATCTGGCAGAAGCTTTAGATGTTGTAAGGAGACATTGGATGAAGCTGAACCTGACCAAGTGTGCCTTCGACGTCACGTCGGAAAAGTTTCTTAGTTTCATGGTGACGAAGTGAGGCATCAAGGCCAACTTCGAGAAGATCAAGGTGGTTCTCGATATGAAGCCCCCGACTTCTCGATAGGATATCCAGAAGCTGGTGGGATGCATTGCGTCTTTGAGCTGGTTCATCTCTAAGTCTGTAGAATGATGCCTCCTCTTTTTCAAAACTCTCAAGCAAATGAAATTCACTTGGATGGAAGAATGTCAGAAGACTTTCGATGATCTGAAGTGATACCTGAGTTCTCCTCTACTTCTGATAAAGCCAAATACCGATGATGAATTACTCATGTATTTGGCTGTGACTCCCGAAGCCATCAGCTCGATACTTGTCCGAGAAGAAAGCAAAACACCGATCTACTACATAAGTTGGATGCTACATGGGATAGAAGTCAGGGATCCTCAAATTGAAAAAGTGGTCTTCACAATCATCGCGATGACTCGATGACTGTGACCTTATTTTCAGACCCACTCAGTGAGGATTCTGATCGACCTCCTCCTGAGGACTCTACTTCAATGACAAGACACTTCAGGGAGAATGACCAAATGGGTGGTCGAACTTAGTAAGTTCGATCTCTCTTATATTCTGCAATCCTCGATGAAGGCTCAAATACTTACCGACTTTATTATTGAGTGCACTCTGACCGATGACGGCCTAGTCGAGGACTACCCCCAAAGAGAAACTTCAGAGCCTACATCGATTCTACATGTGGATGGAGCCTCAAATGCCTAAGACTGTGGTGCGGATCTCATTTTGACCAACATTGATGGGATAGTGATCGAGTACGCCCTTCAGTTTGGCTTCAAAACTTTTAATAAGCAGACTGAATACGAAGCTCTAATAGTCAGACTGAAGATCGTCAAAGATCTCGATATAAAATGTCTAAGGGTGTTCACCGACTCGCAACTGGTAGCCAGACAATCTCGAAGAAAATATGAGGCCCGAGATCCAATTCTCTCTAGGTATCTATAGAAACTTAGATCTCTGCAAATAAATTTTGATTACTTCGAGGTCTACCATATTCCCCACTCAAAAATATCCAAGCTAATTTTCTATCCCAACTCACCACATCTAGCTACGGCGAGTTGGAGAGGATCTTCATCGAGCATCTCAAAAATTCAAGTATCGAATCCGAGGAGAAAGTTCACCAAATTCAGATTGATCATGAACTGAGCTGGATCGATCTGTTCGTTGAGTTTCTGATCAACAAAACTTTGCTGGCTGATCCTATCGAGGCGCACCGAATGAGGAGACTAGCTGCCAGGTATGTGATCATCAACGACCAACTCTATCAGAGATCGATGTCTCTGCCCCTGCTCAAATGCCTTCGGCCCTCCGAAGCCGACTACGCTCTTTGAAAGATGCACGAGGGCAATTGCAGCAACCACTTAGACGGCAAGTCATTGTCCTACAAGGTACTGCAGCAAAGATATTATTGGCCGACCATGCAGAGGATGCTGTCGATCTGGTGCAGAAGTGTGATCAATGTCAGAGGTTTGCCAATATCCAAAAACTTCTGTCAAGTCAACTCACAATTATTTCGGCACTATGAGAAAGTACATCATTGTGGCCATCGACTCACCAAGTGGGTGGAGGCCGAACCGTTGGCATAGATAACGGAGAGGAAGACTATCGACTACCTGTGGAAATCCATCATCTGCCGCTTTGGTCTATCCAGAGTGATCATCACTGACAACAATCGATAATTCGATAATGCCAAATTTGAGGAGTTCTATGTAAAGTACCACATCATCCACAGATTTATCTCGATCAAGCACCTTCAATCTAACAGAGAAGCCAAGGTGACCAACAAAACTATTCTATAAGACCTGAAGACAAGAATCGATCAAGCCAAAGGATGTTGGACTGATAAACTTTCCAGCATCCTATGGTCTTACTGAACAACTTCTCGGATCTCGATTAGAGAGACCTTCAAACTGATGTTCGAGGCAGAAGCTGTGATCTTGGTTGAAGTTGGCCTGCCTTCGACTAAGGTGGAGCATTACAACGAACAAACTAATTTGAACAAGCAATGAGCTGACCTGGACTTGCTCAACGAGATCCAAAAATAAATTCAATTGAGGATAGCTTCCTACCAGCAAAGGATAGCTCAGTACTACAACTCCTGAGTTAAGCCCAAGATCTTTCAAGCTGAAGACCTGTCCTTAGGAGAGTCGAAGTCTTCAAACCGACTGAGCAAGAAAAGTTGTCCCCCAATTGAGAAGGTCCTTACAAGATTTCAGCGGTTCTACGATCTGGAGCATACAAGATTGAGAGCGTAGATGGCATGAAGATTTCTCAGACCTGGAATGCCAAGAATATACAGATGTATTATCAATAAGAACATCTTGTAAATGAAATTTTTTCTTTCCTACAATTCTATATTAAACAACTCAACTCTTAGAGGCTTAATCCTTGACTAAATTAGAGATCACCTCGGCCAAGTCTGAGGTACGATAATGACAAATCTTGGTCAAGGACCAAGGCTGCCTTAGTGAGATTCGAGGCACAACAAATGACGACGCTCCTCTACGATAGAATGGCCTACAACAAAAACCCTCATCAAAGCCCCAAGTCACCTTGGTGATTTTCGAAGTGCAGTGCGGTCAAGATCGTTGATGAGACATAAGATCACCTTGATAAAATCCGAGATGCATAGCAGTACTGATGAGATAGAGGTCACCCCAATAATATTCGAGGAGGAACTCCTAAGAAATCAAGAATCCCTTCCAAAACAAATCGATCATGACTTTGGCGAGACCGACACTACAGGGGGCAGACAACTCGGGATGTTCCTCCAACTCGAAAACTCCTCCAGACATCAGCGACTTGGTACCCGATGAGACGTTATTCAGCTAATGCCCGTTTAATGGAGCCATGGAGTCTGATAACTGTTAGCATGCCAGCTCTAACCGAAAGATCGCTGGAGTATAAGCTATAGTTCACAGTGCAGACCCAAGTGAAACCTGATGTTATTTGGCTAATACCTATTTAACAGAGTCATAGAGTCCGATGACTGTTAGCATGCCAGCTCTGATCGAAGGACCACTAGAGTATAAGCTACAGTTCACAGTACAGACCAAAGCAAAATCCGACGTTCTTTGGCTAATCCTCGTTTAATGGAGCCGTGAAGTTCGATAGCTGTTAGCATGCCAGCTCTGGTCGAAGGACCGCTAGAGTATAAGCTATAGTTTTCAGCACAGATCCAGACGAAAAAAATCATGGTTAGTAGGCTTATCCCCGATTGACCAAGGATCAGTTGATCCAAAATAAAGTGGAGATAGACCATGCTCTGTCTCAACCACCATACTTCGAACTTGACAAGATGCTCCACAAAATGAAGAGCCACGTATCGAAACAACAAGTCCACTGTGCATGACTTTCGAGGATGGTCATCAGAAAAAGCAACTCAAATCCGTACATTGATTAACTCTTTACGCTTGATGAAGACTACGTAATCGGACTCAGAAGTTGGGAGACAAGTGTTGGAGTAGGTCCTCGTCACTTAACCGACCTCACCCAACCAACCTTAATCGGAGGCCCACCGTGAGAAAAATCGACTTCATCAGAAGATCGTGATCCCCAGAAAGCTGGTCTCACCAGGAGGCCGACCTCGTCTAAAAACTAAGATCGGTAAAAGTATGATCTCGATATCATCTGGGCATGACGGTATTGTCCGAGTTGAAGACTACATCAGTCGATGATCGGCCTATTTTTCTAGTGGCTTCGACGAAAAATCGACGTACTTGCCTATTGCAATAGCCCTGATCAGGAGATCGAGTCCTTCAGCTGTCTACGGCGTCTGGTACTTTATTTCGATCATCTACCAACCTGAATTTCCAACCCTACTTAGCAAGTCCAAGATTGCTGGTACATGGTGTAATCATCCAGAACCGCTTTCAATTAATTTCATCTTGCTCCGACTAGTGACGAACCTAGATATCGACATCGGCCAAACAACGGGCGATCAAGTGAGGCTGCCATGTGGTCATGTTGAGTCACATCAAGTTGCATCATCCTGAGGTCACACCCTCAGAGCTTTGCTCTGTGCCATGATAGGACACCGCAAAGTCATTAATTATGCCATATGCTCGCAATAAGGCCCACTGCCATGAGGAGGTCGACGCCAAGCACAAGTCAGTGAGACAAAAAAAAAGTTTCACTCCCAAGCAACAGAAAATCATCGACGAGGAGGTCGATAGATTGCTAGCAGCCAACTTCATCCGTGAGGTGACCTATCCAGATTAGCATGTAAATATTGTAATGGTCAAGAAAGCTAATGGCAAGTGATGAATATTCATTGACTACACCGATCTGAATAAGGCTTGTCCGAAGGACAGCTTTTCACTATCTTTGATTGATCAACTGATCGATGCTACATCGGACCATCAACTGCTCAGCTTCATGGATACCTTCTCCAGCTACAATCAGATCTGGATGGCGTTGAAAGATAAGGAGAAGATGGCATTTGTCACTAACAAAGGCTTGTACTGCTACAAAGTCATACCTTTTGATCTTAAAAATGTCAGGGTAACATATCAGAGGCTGATCAACAAAGTCTTTAAGAACCAGATCGATCGAACATGGAGATCTACGTCGATGACATGCTCATGAAAAGTAAGGAAGCTGCTCTCTATATCAACGATGTGGTAGAAGCTTTCAATGTTCTAAGGAGACATTGGATGAAGCTGAACCTGACCAAGTACACCTTCGACGTCACGTCAGAAAAGTTTCTTAGTTTCATGGTGACGAAGTGAGGCATCAAGACCAACTTTGAGAAGATCAAGGTAGTTCTCGATATGAAGCCCCCGACTTCTCGATGGAATATCCAGAAGCTGGTGGGATGCGTTGCGTCTTTAAGCTGGTTCATCTCTAAGTCTGTAGAATGATGTCTCCTTTTTTTCAAAACCCTCAAGCAAATGAAATTCACTTGGATGGAAGAATGTCAGAAGACTTTCGATGACCTGAAGTGATACCTGAGTTCTCCTCTACTTCTGATAAAGCCAAATACCGATGATGAATTACTCATGTATTTGGCTGTGACTCTTGAAGCCATCAGCTCGGTACTTGTCTGAGAAGAAAGCAAGGTGCAAACACCGATCTACTACATAAGTCAGATGCTACATGGGATAGAAGTCAGGGATCCTCAGATTGAAAAGGTGGTCTTCACAATCATCGCGATGACTCGATGACTGTGACCTTATTTTCAGACCCACTCAGTGAAAATTCTAATCGACCTCCTCTTGAGGACTCTACTTCAATGACCAGATACTTCAGGGAGAATGACCAAATGGGTGGTCGAACTCAGTGAGTTCAATCTCTCTTATATTCTGCGATCCTCGATGAAGGCTCAAATACTTACCGACTTTATTATTGAGTACACTCTAACCGATGACGGCCTAGTCGAGGACTACCCCCAAGGAGAAACTTCAGAGCCTACGTCGATTCTACATGTGGATGGAGCCTCAAACACCTAAGACTATGGTGTGGGTTTCATTTTGACCAACATTGATGGGATAGTGATCGAGTACGTCCTTCGATTTGACTTTAAAACTTCTAATAATCAGGCTGAATACGAAGCTCTGATAGCTAGACTGAAGATCGTCAAAGATCTCGGTGTAAAATATCTAAGGGTGTTCACCGACTCGCAACTGGTAGCCAGACAATCTCGAAGAAAATATAAGGCCCGAGATCCAATTCTCTCTAGGTATCTATAGAAACTTAGATCTCTGCAAACAAATTTTGATTACTTCGAGGTCTACCATATTCCCCGCTCAAAAAATATTCAAGCTAATTTTCTATCCCAACTCACCACATCTAGCTACGATGAGTTGGAGAGGATCTTCATCGAGCATCTCAAAAATCCAAGTATCGAATCTGAGGAGAAAGTTCACCAAATTCAGATTGATCATGAACTGAGCTGGATCGATTTGTTCGTTGAGTTTCTAATCAACAAAACTTTGCTGGCTGATCCTATCGAGGTGCATCGAATGAGGAGACTAGCTGTCAGGTACGTGATCATCAACGACCAACTCTATCAGAGATCGGTGTCTCTACCCCTGCTCAAATGCCTTCGGCCCTTCGAAGCCGACTACGCTTTTCGAAAGATGCATGAGGATAATTGCAGCAACCACTTAGACGACAAGTCACTATCCTACAAGATACTGTAGCAAGGATATTATTGGCCAACCATGCAGAGGATGCTGCCGATCTGGTGTAGAAGTGTGATCAATGTCAGAGGTTTGCCAATATCCAAAAACTTCTGTCAAGTCAACTCACAACTATTTCGGCACTATAACCATTTGATCAGTGGAGAGTCGATATACTCAATCCTTTCCTACTTGTCAGTGGACAAAGAAAGTACATCATCGTGACCATTGACTCACCAAGTGGGTGGAGGCCGAACCGTTGGCACAGATAACGAAGAGAAAGACTATCGACTGCCTGTGGAAATCCATCATCTACCGCTTTGGTCTATCCAGAGTGATCATTACCGACAATGATCGATAATTCGACAATATCAAATTTGAGGAGTTCTATGTAAAGTCCCACATCATCCACAGATTCATCTCGATCAGGCACCTTCAATCTAACAGAGAAGCCGAGGTGACCAACAAAACTATTCTACAAGACCTGAAGACAAGAATCGATCAAGCCAAAGGATGTTGGGCTGATAAACTTTCCAGCATCCTATGGTCTTACTGAACAACTTCTCGGATCTCGATTAGAGAGACCTTCAAATTGATGTTCGAGGCAGAAGCTGTGATCTGGGTTGAAGTTGGCCTGCCTTCGACTAAGGTGGAGCATTACAACGAACAAACTAATTCGAACAAGCAATGAGCTAACCTGGACTTGCTTGACGAGATCCAAAAATAAATCCAATTGAGGATGGCTTCCTACCAGCAAAGGATAGCTCAGTACTACAACTCCTGAGTTAAGCCCAAGATCTTTCAAGCTGGAGACCTATCCTTAGGAGAGTCAAAGTCTTCAAACCGATTGAGCAAGGAAAGTTGTCCCCCAATTGAGAAGGTCCTTACAAGATTTCAGCGGTTCTACGATCTGGAGCATACAAGATTGAGAGCGTAGATGGCATGGAGATTCCTCGGACCTGGAATGCCAAGAATCTACGAATGTATTATCAATAGGAACATCTTGTAAATAAATTTTTTTCTTTCCTACAATTCTATATTAAATAACTCAACTCTTAAAGGCTTAACCCTTGACTAAATTAGAGATCACCTCGGCCAAGTCTGAGGTACGACAATGACAAATCTTGGTCAAGGACCAAGGCTGCCTCAGTGAGATTCGAGGCACAACAAATGACGACGCTCCTCTACGATGGAATGGCCTACAACAAAAACCCTCGTCAAAGCCCCAAGTCACCTTGGTGATTTTTGAAGTGCAGTGCGGTCGAGATCGTTGATGAGACATAAGATCACTTTGATAAAATCCGAGATGCACAGCAGTACTGATGAGATACGAGTTCATCCCAATAATATCCGAGGAGGAACTCCTAAGAAATCAAGAATCTCCTCCAAAACAAATCGATCATGACTTTGGCGAGACCGACACTACAGGGGGCAGACAACTCAGGATGTTCCTCCAACTCGAAAACTCCTCCAGACATCAGTGACTTAGTACCCAACGAGATGTTATTCGGCTAATGCCCATTTAATGGAGCCATGAAGTCCGATAACTGTTAGCATGCCAGCTCTAACCGAAAGACCACTGGAGTATAAGCTATAGTTCACAGTGCAGACCCAAGTGAAACCTGATGTTATTTGGCTAATACCTATTTAACGGAGTCGTAGAGTCCGATGACTGTTAGCATGCCAGCTCTGGTCGAAGGACCGCTAGAGTATAAGCTACAGTTCACAGTGCAAACCAAAGCGAAATCTGATGTTCTTCGGCTAATCCTCGTTTAATGGAGCCGTAAAGTTCGACAGCTGTTAGCATGCCAGCTCTGGCCGAAGGGCCGCTAAAGTATAATCTATAGTTTTCAGCACAGATCCAGACGAAAAAGATCATGGTTAGTCAGCTTATCCCCGATTGACCAAGGATCAGTTGATCCAAAATAAAGTGGAGATAGAGCATGCTCCATCTCAACCACCATACTTCGAACTTGACGAGATGCTCCACAAAATGAAGAGCCACGTATCGAAACAACAAGTCCACTGTGCATGACTTTCGAGGATGGTCATCAGAAAAAGCAACTCAAATCCATACATTGATTAACTCTTTTCGCCCGATGAAGACTACGTAATCAGACTCAGAAGTTGGGAGACAAGTGTTGGAGTAGGTCCTCGTCACTTAACCGACCTCACCCAACCAACCTCAATCGGAGGCCTACCGTGAGAAAAGCCGGCTTCATCAGAAGATCGTGGTCCCCAGAAAGCTGGTCTCACCAGGAGGCCGACCTCATCTAAAAACTAAGGTCGGTAAAAGTACGACCTCGATATCATCTGGGCATGGCGATATTGTCCGAGTTGAAGACTACATCAGTCAATGACCGACCTATTTTTCTAGTGGCTTCGACGAGAAATCGATGTACTTGCTTATTGCAATAGCCCTGATCAGGAGATCGAGTCTTTCAGCTGTCTACGGCGTATGGTACTTTATTTTGATCATCTACCAACCTGAATTTCCAACCCTACTTAGCAAGTCCAGGATTGCTGGTACATGGTGTAATCACCCAAAATCGCTTTCAATTAATTTCATCTTGCTCCGACTAATGACGAACATAGATATCGACATCGGCCAAACAACGGGCGATCAAGTGAGGCTGCCATGTGGTCATATCGAGTCACATCAAGTTGCATCATCCTGAGGTCACACCCTCAGAGCTTTGCTTGTGCCATGATAGGACACCACAAACTCATTAATTATGCCATATGCTCATAATAAGGCCCACTACCATGACCACCGACGTGTCGGACAAAGGGCATGCCCGCTGATGAGGCCATTTTAAAGATGCCCCCATGTAGCTCCGTATGATAAAACGTTATCAAAATACATCCACATCCTTTCATCCTTCACCCTGCTCTCTCTATAAATGAAGATAAGAGAAGACCCCCAAGAGATACGCATGCTCAAATACTCAGAGCTCGAAACTCTGTCTCACTCACTCCATCTCTTGAGCTAAAAACTAACTTGAGTGTCAGAGTATTTTCATTGAAGCCATCTCCAGTGTGAACTTTTTTTGTAGATCTCTCTGCTGCCATCGGATGCCATCAATCGACCTTTCCATCCGATTCGAGTTGACCTTGCTTCTGTTCAGCGCACCGTGAGCCCTCACTCTCGTTCTCGGCCCTCTCGATTATGCTCTCTCTTTGGTGAGCGGTCCTTCTCCATCAATTTTTTACCATCTGATCTCAGATGCGATGATCTGACTATCCCATAAGAGACAAGCCGCAACAGCGGATGCAATATAAGTGGTAGTTATCAGTAAAGTATTTCAATACTGATTTTATAAATCCTTGATGTCTATCTATCATAATGGTAAAATGATGCTCATGATAATCAATGCAAGACTCTAATGCTTCTTGCAATATTCGATGAAACCAATCTCAATTGTCATCATTTTCTATATCAACAATAGCATATACAATAGGAAATATATCATCATTCGCATCTTTGTCCGTAGCACCAAGTAAAACTCCTCCATCCTTATGCTTAACAAATGTTGCATCCATGAATATCAGAGGTCTACAACCTTTTATGAAACCATTGATTGAGGCTTTAAATGAAATGTGTAGATGTCTAAATCGATCTTCAATGGTTTCATACATCGCTACACTGTCGGGTTTGGTCTAAAGACTAGCATTATAATACCATCATATCCTTTCATAAGATACTGACCTCTCACTATAAATCTCCTTGATAGCAATCTTTTTTTCATGCCATGCTTGATGATATGGCAATTCCATACCATATTCATGATGAATATCTTTTACAATATCAATCAGTCTATATAAAGACATATCTTGAAGTTTCTCCTTAATAATACTATATTACCTCATATTGATTACCACTTTAAGAGATTCGGTCGAGGATACACAATGAGATACAACCATCTCAATTATCGCAGCTTTTAACTTCAAATATATTTCATACATATTCCTAACATCCTTATCCACGATGAGCTTAACAAGCATTCTTGAATTATTAGAAATATAGAATTTGATTTCTATCATTGTAGGAAATAGATGCTTCTATCTCTCCACTATTTTATTGACAATATAATCGAGGGTAGAGTCTTATGAAATTAAAATAATGTGGCCTTCGCTACCATAAGAGCACATAGCTATGAAAACTTGATTTTCGATGTTCTTAGAATCCATGATTATTAGAAAGCTAGATGAGGTCGCTTAAAATACTGGATGAGCTCCTTTAAATCCCTTGACAATAATAAAAAAAAAATCTCAGAAAAATCTGAACGAAATTTCTTAAAACCTGATGTTTGTATCAGAATATTATGACATAAGTACAATGGAATTTAGGAAGGCCAAAATGAGAAGGAAATCCCTCAAAACCTGATCTGCGTCTGAAGCAATTTGAGAAGCCTAGAATGGATAGAAAATTCCTCAAAAAGTGAATGTCTACATCAGAATATTTTTGCTTGAGTTTTGATGAATTTGGAAGGGTGAGGATGGATAGAAAATCCCTCAAAGAATGGGCTTCTGCTTCTAAAAAAAAAAAAAAAAAAAAAAAAAAGAGAAAAGGAATGGATAAAATCCCACCAAAAAATCGGTTACGCTAAATAGGGATTGAAAGTTATAGTTTTGATCAACAAAAAGTTTTTGTTAGAGTGACATCAATCGAGGATAAGCAATTAAATACCCTTTTTTTTTTTTTGTTTGGAGCCATAGGGTAGATTTCCTAGAAAAGCCATGACTATAAAGCAACTCCACTAATATTAAATGTATTAGTTGATATTAAAATATTTGCTCTCCAAGTCTCGTAAACTTGTATCTTATCTCTCTCTCTCTCTCTTTCTCACACACACAAAGTGAATTATGAGACTGCGCAAAAGTGTCATAACGGAAGCTTTTGCATAAAACAAGTCTTTGATGTAAAATTACTTGGTTAATGCCAAAAGAGATGGATATAAAAGCTTCAAGCTTTTTTTGGCTTTTAACGGCAATAGCTTAAGAGCACACCTTTTTTCCCCAAGCACATATGTAAGAGCATGCACCTTAGCACATCACTCTTGACTAGAACCTAATAAACTAGAGATGGAGGGGGTGTACAAGGGGTGATGAGAGAACTGAAAGATTGGCTTCCACTTCTCCCACCCCACTTCCCCTCTCTGCGCAGCAAACTATATAGAAGGATGTTATAAAGTCTCCAATGAAGTGAAACCATGTGTGAAGTGCCTCACTGCCAAAGGGAGTCACACTCCATCACACTCCATCATTGCTCCGGCCACTACCAAGTATCACGCCGGGCTTATCTCAAGCCCCTCCTCCTCTCCCATCTTCCCCTTTTTGCCACCATTGGTCCCTTCATTTGCCTTCAACTCTCTCTCACCGTCACCGATCTCCTCTGCGGTCACCTGCAGCTCCACTCCAGCCTTTTCTAAGTTGATGACGAGTACGTCCTTGGCCACCGCGGGCTCTACCACCACCTTCCTGACCATGTACTTGTAGATCACGTAGAGCACCATCTGTACCACCCCGAAGGTGAATCCCAAAACGTTTGGAAACTATTTTTTGCAAGAAAGAGCAACAAGTCAAGGTTAGAGAAAGATGTATACAGCTGATGCTTTTGTTCTCTTGCTTTGGTGGGCTAAAAATGGTTGATGGATGAGAAATTATACCATGACATATGGGTCTTTAGTAAGTAGACCATAGAAGAACCATACCACTGCACTTATGGTGAGGAAGAATGACAGCATGAATGGCATGTATTCTACACTCCTTGTGCGAATAACTTGCCTCTGTTGATTAAATTTAACAAAAAAAAAAAAAAAAAAAAACTCTATTCTTATGTTCTCAATGTCATCGAATTATTTGCTAGAAAGAGAAGAACAAGTTTCTCACAATGATGCTCAAAGGAGCGGCGAAGACGGAAGCAGAGAAGCACATGCAGATCCAGCCAAGAACTTTCAGGCGATTGGAGCCTTTCGGCAGCAGGAGAGTGGAGAGAAGGATCAAAGAAAAAAGTCCCACATTCAAGAGCAAGATTATTTTTGCGGTGAAGATCTGAAAGCACCAAAAGCATGCTAACTTAGATTATAATCTCATAAAAATATTTGCAGCAGATTATTTAAGAAATCTCAAGTCACAATTCGTTGTACCCTAGCAGGTCTTGGAGCGTAGGCAAGGTACATCACAATGTAGATGGTCTCAATGGCACAGCCTATCAAATTAATGGTAACTAGTAGGACGGAATTAGTCTTGACAAATGCATAGAAGATCCACAGCATGGCACTGAACAATGCAACCAGATAAGGCACTGATTGGAATCCTCCCGTCGATCTCTTTCGATATACCTTATAGAATGTAGGCCTGTGGTTACGGTCAAAGTAAGCTTAGTCACTAGAAAATAGGTTATATAAATGGCAAAGGAATATTAAAGAAAATAGAAGAGAGACAAACTAAGATGGTTCTTACACTGGAGCAAGATAGACCAGGAAGGAGATGACATTTCCTGCAAACAAGTTATACATGAGTAGGTAACAGTAATATATTGTGAAAGATAAGGTCATACATAAACTGATCATAGGGCATTTCAAGATATAACATATGTACTTGTTGAACTTCGTGAAATGGAAGAAATCATGAAATTAATAGCTCAATAGTGTCTAAGAAAATTCATGACACTAACGTAAGTTTAGATTTTTTACTGAGGCTGTAGTTTTGAATATCCTTGTTACCACCTTCAAATAAGAAACTAATGTGCATTCATTTGTCCAATGACTTGAACTTACTGAGAACAAATGGTAATGGAGAAGAAAAGCATAGACAAAACCATGGAACAAATTTGCAAGTTCAATGGGACAAAATTGCATACAAAGATAAGCTGTTCTGAAAATTAGTAGTGGAATTTAGCTATAGTTCATTTCTCAATTTAGTAAAAGAACTCTCCCCTCCACTGATGTGTGACAACTTGTAATATTTACTTTTAGAAGAGTGGTCCTTCTTCCACTCCTAGAACCACTATTGTGGCTACCTATTCTAGTACAGAGTTCTAACTTTGAATAACTTATTCAAGGAATCAAGCCAGACAACTTATTCCATTCCTCTTCCAAAAGATGGAAAAGAACAATTAAAAACAAGATTCCAACAACTGTTGGGCCTAAAATATAGGAGCATTAAAAAGAAAAAGAAGAAGAAAAAAATATTGGAGATAATGGACACATGAATTTGTGACAAGAAAAGCTAAATTAAAATTCAAGAAAAGTGAGAAACAAACGTGGGAAAGGAACAGGTGAGACTGTTTTTTTTTTTTTTTCTTTTCTTTTCTTTCAAGGGAACAAGACTTCGACAATGATGTAAGTAATACTAATAGACAAGTGAATGAAACAAAAAGAGGAAGCTTGGTCCTGGATAAAAAAAGGGAAAAAGGAAAAAAGAGGAAGTTCTTCATAATGACTACCTAGGACTCCAATGATGAAGGCCCAATCCAATGAATGATGGCCTGCCATCTCTCTACCTCCAAACAAGAACAGTCCTTAAAACTAGCAAGAAGGCAGAAGATGAGCTCAAGAGGAGAAAGAGCAGGGGCTTTTCTTCTCTCCCCCTCTCAAAGAAAGAAAAAGAACCCCACTTCACTTCCTTTCCCTCTCCTTTCTACTGATGCCATTGTGGTTCTTAGGCCTTGGGGGGCATCCCATTATATAGGGGAGCATGGAGAATGACCACTTCCTTCTTAGGATCTGATGAGCGAGGAAGATTTAGCTGATTAATCCGCAAACAAACTTAAAATAGAAATCATGGGATGGTGTAGAAGTGACGAAACAAAATATGGTTTATGTTTTATTATAAGTTATAAAATTTTAAACGTTCCATAGTAAAATGCTCAATAGAAAAATATATATAGTACTATTCCGGGTCATGTAACGCAATACATGTATACGTTATACACTGTCGTTGTGTGGGAGAGCAAGCCATGGAAAAAGGCTTCCTTTGCCCAGATAAAAAAATGGATCTTTCACGTGACCCGCTTCACAAACATATACACACATTCCCTCCTAGCCGTTTCTTCTCCACCTTAGACCATCTAGGTTGTATAGCTTAAAAACTCTAACCACTCCCATAAATCCCGCCACCTTACTTCTCCAAAATTCGCTTCCATTTTCTTCTAACATAAATATAAATAGTCTAGATTTTGTGCATAAAAACTATATGTGAGCACTGATGAAGTAGCCAGTCTTCGGATTCTGCCCGAAAAACAAATCTTTAAAGCATATAGAAAGGATGTGTATGTTGTTTCTTTAGGGTACATGTATGTATTGTTATTCATCTAATATTCCTTCAATTAGTGAGATGTTTGTCAGCAGCGATCCATAATGAACTTATTTAAGAAAATTAATGACTTGAGAAGGGATTGCATGTGGGAGGATAAGGAGTTTGGCTTTGACCCCTACCAGTTCATAGAAAGCCCCACTAACCATTGCCAATTCATAATTGTCCATCAATAGGAGGTCCAAAACAATCTTGCAAGTCTTCCCTCTCTCATTGATCCTATGCATGATATGCACGGATAATATTGACTTCAGAGAAAAGGAATATAATAACGTAAGCAATCATGCAGTTTTTGTTGAGTTTGTTTCAATATTAATGCTTCTTATTGGCTTCACAACTTGTTAATCATGTAAGGTCCTCCAAGAACTGCACATATTAACTTGTGGTGGTTTTACAAATTGAGTCAAACTGATTGGTTTTTTTGGCACAAATTAAGACCCTTCTTGGTGCCAATCTCAAATTCAGCACCAAACAAATGGTCAAAAACAAGTAAAATCAGTCAAGTTGGATGATTCTCTCTTATTTTAGAACTTGGTTCATATGTGAAATTTTATACTAATTCATATGCTTGTAATATCAATTTTTGGAAAGCTGGACATTGAAAGCTAGATCAGCATATCGACTCGGTAACTAGTTCAATTCTCAGGACTATAAGATATATATACATGGAAAACACACAACCTATTTGGAAAGAGACACTTTATGTATATGACCATACTTTTTCTTTTATAAAAAGTGCAGGTGCTTAGTGAATTCTCTTATGCCTTATGCCTGCATTTCTTGTGCTTGAAGCCTTGCTCTTGCCATTATAAAAAGGATGTATAAAGAAAAAGCAAGGGCTTGGGCTCTTTTTGTTCCTTTCCTTGCTATGTATATAATATTCCTTTTCTATTTCTTGCATTGTTTGGCTGTTGTCCTGAATGCTTGCTGAGGTAATGCTCCAAATAGGCCAATTAAAGGAATATAATGAGATCGGATAAGATATCTGCTATTGCTTTATTTGTATGTTTTTGTATTTTTGCATAAGTGGTTTTCAGAAAGAAGATGGAGTTCTCACTCATCAAGCTAAAACCTTGTCAACCACTTACTGATCCAGGGTCTTCAATTTTAGAACTTCTGGGCATATCTTCATATATGACAAGAACTCTTTATACATAATTTTATGAGAAAAATTACAAGAATAAAAAGCATAAGCGAAATATTCTATTACTGATGATTAATTTTCTTTTGAAATTGAAGATGCTAAAATACTCAACTTTAAAGGAGAGAGAAAGAAATCCTCATGCTTATGTTAGATGATTAAAGTCTTTATTGCATCCATGCATCAAGTTGTGTACTTATTTGTGTTAGGTGATAGAGCTAAGTTCTTAGCTCATCGAAGCCATTTTTTTCTGAACCTAACAGTAGTTTGTAATCAAAATTATATCAGATTGCAGAACCAAGTGACTAGTCCTACGAAATGACATCTATGCTATTCCATGATGATTCCTCTCATAATAATTAATGGCCATATTTTTTCATGTGTTTGCAGTTTGATGACTAACGCTCACAGCCAATTCCTGGCCTTCCCTTATATTTTATTGTGGAAACAACATGCATGATACATTTGCCCCCTTGTTTCCCTTTCCTTCGATTCCTCGTGATATCCCCATAAAAGATGTGGCTACTAGTTCTGGAATCTTATAGTACTAAGAGCATAAATATGGATACTCATAAGCTCCTCCCATCTCTTTCACACTTCTCATAATTTTTCTAGAAGATATAGCATTACCTATTGAAGAGAGACATTTAGATTCCATGTCTGATCCCTGTTGGAAGTGCCACACTGTGTCAACTCGTAATCCATACTCTTGCTTGGCATGAGGAGGATCAAGATCAGCTTTTCCATTGCTTACAGACAAAAAGCTAGCATGCGAATGCGAACTAAAGAGAATTCCATCATCGCAAAGATAATGATGAAGTAAGGCACTGTGAGCCAATCGGCGCGTGTCGGGCTCCGGTCATGGGTTCTTGAAGAGGAAATCTGACTTTAATGTTGGATGACCATCTAGATTTGACAAACAGTTAAGAGGAATCTCATAAAGTTCATGCATGCTTTGTCACTCCTGAATTTTGAAGTAAAGGTTTCCAATAAGCATAAAGAGAACAGATTACGCAATCAACCATCACTGGCTCAATGAAGTTCTACATTCATTTATGCAACTTTAACACTATTTCTAGCATGAAATCATTGGTGGGAATACTCCCAACTCATTTAGGAAAATTACTAATTTTTCCATTCTTATCCATAAATAATGTACACTTGAATGTATCAGCTCCAACCCTATATGAATCCTACCAGCCCATGATCTCATATACATTGACTAAATTATAATTGTACGAATTATACTTAAGTTATTACTATGATTGGCTTTTATGCCCCTTCATTGGAACCTACTGAGGAGTTGCAATGGTGAAGTAGGATATAAGGTTTAAATGGACTTGCCTTGCATAGTCATTTGGTCATATTTCATGATTATAGATGAGCCAATGATTTTTGTTTCAGAAAACTTTGCCTTGGATACAACCACTATTTAAGTAGGATTCCTATAGCTAACATATATTATGGACATACGACATAAGTTTTACCAAGCATCAACGGACATGCCTTGACATATTAAATCATATCATGGAGACTGCAATACCATGGTTTCATTAATTTGATACTGAAGCAAAAACAAGTAAGAAGTTAGGACTGGTGATTGGGCATTTCTCTTAGTGAGGGATTGTATTGTGGAGCAATCATATATCCAAGATTATATCTTTTTTTTTTTTTTGATGGAAGCCATCCTAGATTTCAATAGAAACATATCATGCAAAAAAACAACTTGCTATCTACCACTCGACTTTTCTACTGCTAAAGAATATCATAACCATATGTTGTTGTACTTCTAATCTATTGCTATTTTTTGGCTGTGGAAGCTGGATGAGTCAAGAATATCCTAGCCACTTGGCATAGTGGAATATGGATGGAAGGCACGAGGCCCTTCTTCTTCTTCTTCATCATCTTCTTCTTCTTCTTTTTTGACAAGAACAAAAGGCCCTTATCTCTGGAGAACAATGGAGCATTGGTTAATAGAAAGGTCTGAGTGCAAGTCTCACTGGCCTTGCCAGTTTTACTTCGCCCACTCATAAGAATAAATGTCCTTCTTGGTCTTGGTCCATTGGCTCCCAACCATGCCTAGTGCCTATGGCCTTTTCCACCATCCAGCTCAGACTTAACATTCTAGTGGGATCTCTGGAAATTTCTTAGGTCTTTTGATTTCATCAAGTACTGCAACTTGCAATATAATCTCTTGTTTCATGGTCGCTTATATTGGTTAGAATTGACCTTTTAAATTTTTCGAGTAATTAGGACTGACCTTTTATATCGATGCCACATTTTGGTTTTTGAGATTGTCCCTAGAGCATAATAGTTTGTGAATATTTGATAAAGTAGACTATTTCACGTCAGAATGGCTTGGAGTTTGAATGTTAGCTGCAATAGGTGATGAAATGGACTTTTAGTAAGTTTACTAATAAGACTAGGATAACCTTATTTAATTACTCAACAGTAACAAAAAAAAAAAAAAAAAGGGAGATGCTTTTAATAGATTTCTAGATAGGATTGCAACAAATTCACTGAACTATAACTAATTTTCTGGCTGGTTTTTTACAGATGCTTTTCCAGAGATCATAACCAGATTAGCAAACAACTAAGTATGAACCTATGAGCTTAACAAGTGACTATCACCATTGCATAAGGCTAAAACTTTGTGTTTTTTCATATAATTGTTAAATGCTAGTACATATGTATGTATGGATACATGTATGCGTATATACACTTCCGGAAGGATTGAGATCTCAGTTCTACTAACTCAAAAGCAATAATGGACATTCTAAATTGAGAATTGACACCATTGTCGTTTATATTATGAAAATTATCAAAAAATTAAAAAAAAAATAATTTTGTGTGTTCCCAAACCATAAATCATGCAAAGCAACATATTGAGCTAGCAAAACGCTTTATTTTTGTCCAACTTGATGCATAGGCAAATGATTTTCAATAGACAATCATGGTTTTTAATTTTTGTGATGTAAATCATAATCAATGGTGTGCATCCTCCATATGAAATCTCCATCAATAATCTCAAATTAGTACGATAGAGACCTTAAAGGATATATATATATATATATATATATAGATCTATCTTAGAGTTTGGATGCTCTTAATAGAGTATTAAGTCTGTTCATTTCATCTTTCCAATCATTGGATTAGGGAGGGATGCCTCAAGGGAGCGTTACCGGTGTCCGGAGGCTTATGTTTTTGCTCCATTCCCTTTTCCATCTCCAGTGGAAAAAGGGGGGATTTGTTACTCTGTGGTCCTCCGGGGCCTAACAAGATTCCTTTGGCAACTAATTCTACTTTTGCCATTGGTTATCTTTCCACATGATGCCAATGACATTTCTCTTTTTCAAATAACTTTGATCAATAATAAAGTTTTGCTATGGTGCCTTTTTATACTTTTTTGTCAGAGGATGCAGACTCGTCCGAAATGTTCCTTATTAATAGGTGTACAGAAAAATTTACCTTTAGGTAGTTGTTTTTTTTTATTATTATTATTTTCTACAAAATCTGGATGGTTCTGATGCTCGTCTTCCTCTGGATATCCATGATTTACTGCTTCCTCCTCTCTCTCTTCTTATCCTAGGCTCCCTCGAGATAAGGGATAGCTCTCATCAGCTTTTGCCCTTAGCACTCGCTCATAATGGGAGAGAGAACAATGACTCCTTTTCCATCAACCACCAATAGGCGAAGCAAATTGTGAGACCAAGATAAGAGTTGGCCGAATTAACCATTGGATGTTGTCACCAATTAACCAACCATCTGAAGATGATAAATTATGATCTCTGAATGGTGCGAGATATATAGGGAGTGTTTGATTAGGAGAAGTTGAAGTTTAAAACTAGAATGATAAAAGATGACTCCCATTCTAATTATTTGATTCGAAAGAGTTTCATTCAGATTACAATTTTCTAAAACTCAATCTATATTATTTTCGATTCAAATTTTAACAAATCAAATACTTTGAAAAAGATTTGACCGTATCGATTCCGATTGCAATTCATTCCAATTTCTTTTTCCCATCCCACTTCTAATTGCGGAGGTGCCATGTACAATATCAATATGGTCATTAGATTTTGAAGGATAATCTTATATGGATCGCAGAAAGAAGCACCCAGCAAAACCGTCAACGATATCATATGGATCTCCATTATCCAAGTAGCTTCTCCTTATCCGGATAACGTTCACTCACCCTTGTCCACTGTGGATTTTGGGTATGACCGCGCAAGTGAGCCAGCCAGACCCAACGCAAAATATCCTACGAAGTCGGATAACGGCCGCCGTGGGGCCTACGACAGGATGACAGTGCCGGTTCCCCGAACGGTAAGATGTGATGGCTATCAATTGCATCACGAGACGTGCGAAGGGGGTTTGGGTGGCACGAAAGCATATCCGGCAAGTGTTTTGCTCTCTGCTCCTTTTAGGAACCCACTTGGTCCTTCTTCTCAGGCGTCAAGATGCAGAGCACCCAATGAGAATTTGGATGGCTTCCTCACTGGACCCAAATAAGGGTGGCAAAGTTCAAGTCTCACAACGTGCTACTTTTCATATGTCTCACCTACAAGACATAGCTTTACAAGTTGACATGAGGATGCCCAACTAGTTCATAAAGTAGAGTTCTCAAGCCATGTTAGATAGGTCATTTGAAGAATCCCATCAAAAAAGATACGTAATTTGAAGATGAGGGCAAAAGTGGATGCTTGTTGACGTGGCATGTAGAGTTTTTAGTAGCTTGTTGATCGAGGTGCCACTCAGTTGTTATTGAGCTTTATCGAGTCTAGAAAGGAGAAAGAATGCTTTGGAGAAAGGCTAGAGATGGCCTTCTAAATTCGGCATGGATCGGGTGGACGGTGGTCTCTCTCCATTGCTGCTTGTATGAATAATCATGAAACTAAAGTCAACTTTAAGAGTTGTGAGTACGTGCACCCACTAATTGAGTTCTTGAACGAGATAAGACAACTCCGTCTAAGGGGTTGGACACTATAATTTCCTAAATAAGAAGGTAGGAATGGCGCTTTAAATTTTTGGGTAGAAATAAGCAGGATAAAAGGGTTTAGGTATAGTGTAAGTCCTCGTGTATGGCATTTGAGAACTGCGATTGCCTGAGTTCCTTTGATGGGACAAGACTTTTTCTTCTTTTTGTTACTTTTTTTATTTGATAAAAAAAAGTGATGATCATTGATGTGATGGATATTTTGCCTAACTTTGGTAACAATCAAAGTTGGCCACCTCGATGATATCCGATCCCATTCATCTTGGACACGAATGAACTGAAAGGCCGATCACATCAACTCAAAAGTATTGGCAGCAGTTATGCTCATTCATTTGCTATTGCATGGTTGAAGCAGTTATAACTACAAGATTACGTGGGTAGCTATAATTGTACAATTAAGTACTATTATAACTGTTACTGTATCATTAATACACGTATCATCCATATCAATCACAGCTATCGAATGCTTTTATAAATATGGATAAACAAAAGATTTTCAAATAAGTCATTTGATTGCTCTACTATACTTTCTTCCTCCTACTATTCTTTGAATTCCGGTCCATTTGAGCGTTAGAGGATTCTTTGCAGAAAAAATTCGGACAAAAAGATTTGCTTTTAGGTTTGCCTGCCTACTGAGAAGTCATAATAGCCATAAGCTCGAGTCCTCGCTATACATCAGGAGAAGATCGTCCCCACCATCACATCGCAAACAAAAGAAGTTACTGTACATGTTGATCTGTGAATTAGCAACATTATATTGCTACACTCCATGACTCGAATCAAATTTGTATATCGCTTTTAGTTGCTAGAATGTGTTCTTTGAAATTTCTGGAGACAAATGCTAATTTTTGTCATGATTGAAAAGGAATACGTGTTGACAATCTAGGATGGTACAAGGATAATAAGTTGTGATTCACATAGTGACAGCAACATCTCCTTATTCCTTTTCATGACAAGTTCTTGCATACCCCCTATGTTTATCAGCAAGAGTTAAACTAATTTATCAGGCCCGACACTATATTGAGAACCCTAAGTGTAGCAATGTGAAATTTCTCAAGCTATATGTGTGGAATATTTTAAGCTATATGTTTTCATCTATAATGCTAACTCCACATACATAGGATGAGACTTCTTGGAAAAAAGAAATATGAAAACACACATGCACTTGGATGGTTTGTATGTTTTAATTATTAATCAAGAATCAAAATATTATTTTGCATCACTTATCGAGCTAATTTCCTTGCTCATTCATATTTGGAGATTCATTTTTAGTTAGGGATTGCAACAGAATGATGGTTGGTGTGGTTAGATTTGGATTGAGTACCAAAACTTTACACAAATGAGGTCTACTATAATTGAATAAAAATAAATAAAATTAATCCAACCTCATTATGAAAAAATCTCTACTTAATGTGAATTCCAATTCATGGATTGATTGACATAGAATTGAAATTGTTTGGGCATTTGATTCTCAAACCAACCCAATTTTGAGTCAGCCCAATGTCACAGACTCATAGCCTAAAAGTATAAACCGTTGGAAGAATGACCGGCGTAGACTAATAAACACATATTCTGCATCTTTTATTTGTCAATGTGGAACTACACACACACACACATATATATATATATATATATATATATAGACACACACACACAGACACGTGCGCGCGCGCCGGATGGGTGGATTGAAAGAGCAGCATTGTGCCATGGACCCAGTGAAGGCTTATCCAAATATTTGAAATGGGACAAGACTGGGGCCTTGACCGGTAAACTCTACAAAAAGCCTTTGATTGAAGCTAGGGTTGGCAGGTGGGCCATCCACGATGAATTAGACAATTGGAAATAGTTTTTAGAGAAATGCTTTGTGCACCGCGGGCGGTGCATGCAGTGCACACTGCCCGCGGTGATTGACTCACATGTGGGCTAGGGCTAGGCGCAGCACCCGAAAAAAAAAAAATTTTTCTTCCAACCCCGTGCGTGGGCCAATCACTGCGGGTGGTATGCGTGGTGCTGTACTGCCCATGGTGCACAAAGTATTTCTCTAGTCTTTATTGTCATCAACACTAGTCCCATAAATAAATAGGCAATGTTGATGTTTGTATGGTTCAGCTTAAGATACAGATCAATCTAGATAAGAATAGGTGAAGAAATGAAGTTATATAGTATATTAATTTGCTAACCATCATTATTAAGTATTTTGATTTTATATTTTTATCCTTCTTTACTTTGTTGCAGAGCAAATTTGTGCTCCTTCCAGATAGCCATGATTGGATGCTGAAGTCCCTCAACTGAAAATAAAAAAAGTATAAGGCAAAGTTGAAGGGAGACTACAAGAGAGAGGGTGACAGATGAGGATGTTGCTGGTACTTGTTCTCTTGATATAGACCCTCATCAATATAGGAAGCTTATTCACCATTGGTTCTCCAAGAGGGAACAAATTTTGTACACTCATCATATTTTATATTTTTTTGATTACGGACGCAGATTGTTCTTATGTACAAGATATATCATACTGTTTATTTTATCTCGCAGACATATTCTAATATTGGTAGAGCTGCACCAGCAACTCAGTTTGTTCCTCATATATCGGGATCTAAGAGTTATACGCGACATACGACATAGATAAGAATTCATATGTTTCTTTCAAACTCATTATTAGACTAGTTTGAATTATGTAGATACACTTATGCTTCTTAATGAAACTATGTATCATATATTGTGTGCTATGTATCAAAATACTTACAGATTTTATTGAAACTCTTAAATTTTTTTAATTAAAATTAAAATTTTAATACCTATTGAACTGTGCATCATGTATCATATATCTTGCATCATGGATAAGGAAGATTTTGATATGCAAATATATAAAAGAAGTGTCCCCTTATGCAGCTAATCAATGAAGGGAGGTGTTATATGCAAAAAAAGAGAAAAACTTTATTTTTTGTGTTAAGTATGTTATAATCTTGTTAATTTAGTATCACATGATTATTTGCTCTAATGTCTCTTTTTGCTTGGTCCACTATCATCAAAGACTTCTACTATCATGGCTTCTATTGCTCTGATGTGGTATTAGCTGATTGGGGTGCTTGTTATGTTGAATTTAGTATTTTGATGGTTTCATTTGCCATTAAGCATATGTGGTATGCATATTTGTAATATGCATAGGAGAGTTAAGTTCAGGTTGGGTTGGCAATCTACCTTACTTTTGATCTTGGCTGGGTGTTGTATAGGAATTTCCAAAACCTAGATGCTGTTCCTGTTCTCAGATTTTAAATTTGCATGCCATATATAAATTAATTTCAGGTTGTTGAAGGGGTTCTGTAATCCTTTTTCAATTTCAAGCATTATTTTTCATGTTCTTCTGTCTTTATTCCATGGTACATCTATTTAACCATGATGATATTATAGTTCACTGATTTGATGTGTCGAGGACCATCACGAATTCTCTAGTTGTCCAAGTGTCCGGACACGTTAAAAAATATAAATTTTGAAATATCCAGATGGCATTGAAACCAATATGCCCCCTTATAAATTATCCCACAAGAAACACAAAAATAAAGAAAGGGTTGATCATTTAGCCCCTCAAACTATTCTATCTTGTTTTTAAATAAAGGGTTTATATGAGCTAACTGCCATGTACTTGAGAATGTCATGCCCTTACAGCTCTTTATCATTTGGATAGCAACCTTGAAATGTCTTCAATTTGAGAATGGCAATGGGTCTCAGGTCAATTTATTTAGATAAACCTATAATAAGGTAAGGTTGTAGCCAACCACCACCATTTGAACATCATTTGTTAGCTGAGAACTCAAAAGCAACAAACAAAAATGAAGTCAAGAGAGGCTTAAATGTCAAAATAAGGACCCATTGTTTGGTGGATAAATATCAATAAAAAAATTGATCAAATTTTTTATTGACCATCTTATCCATATTCTTAGATAGATAAATTATTTTTTTATAATAAATACTTATCAATAAAATTGGGGAAGTCTTACCCATCTAGGAGCTAGGTAAGTCATTTTCTTGTGAACGAAAAAAATAATATTTTTATTTAATTGCTAATATTCTTAACTTATAATAATAATGCAATAATATATAATACTATCTTATATATAATAATATGATATTATTATCGAACAATAATATTTTATTATTTTAATATAATATATTATTATAATATTATAATATAATATATTATTTTATTATTATAATATATTAATTAATATCTTATATTATTTAGATAAAATAAAATATAATATAATAGTATATTATTTTAATATATTATAATATTATATACTATATTATAATATTTATTTTATTTTATTATATATAATATAATTTATTATATTTTATTAGATTATATATTATAATATATATAATATATTATATTATGTTATTATAAATAAAAGATATTATAGAAAATATGGATAGATTTTATTAACTTATTTAAAAAATTAATAATGCAAATGCATATGGATAACAGATTTTTAAGTTATTTTTTAATATATAAAAGAATATGAATAAATTATTTTTTTGTCTAAATAGTATCTGAAAAATATGTATTTAAAAAAATATAAATTTTTTGATAAATTTTTTATTCTCAAAATAATGGTATAGAGTGGGAGAGAATAAAAAGAAAATAAAGTGCAGAAGAAAACAAGATGAGTTACAAACCTGCCATCGCTCCATATTCTTGGAGCATATTACAATCTTCTAGTATGGACTCTACAAGCTTGCTGATAAGTTGAGCCAAGAGTTAACCAGCTAATGGTCCACCATAGTGCTTCTATTGTTCTAGGAGCCTAAGATCAAGGTTTCAATGATTTGACCTACAGTGACTTGTTGAGTCTGAGGGTCCAAGCCTAACATGATCCCTCTAGAATCTGATTGGTCTTGGAAACGCTAACCAACTCAATTACGCAACTTCATCCATTTTGGATTAAAGAGTATGGAACAAATAACTGCTTCAAGTTCCCAATTACTTGGGTTACCGGATCTGGTTGAGTGGTATATTAAAAAAATGTAGCTGATGGCGATGCCATTGTGACAAAGTTTACAATACTTTATGAAAAACAGAAAAAAAAAAAAAAAAAAAGAAGCAACGCTTTACAGAAGAAAAAGGTCTTATGTGCACTCATGCATTTGTATGAGACTGGAAAAGGTCAGCTCTTGTTGCGGTTTTGTATCAAATAATTTGTGGTTTAATCTCTTTTAACCTGTATTTGTATTTGTGTGCTATATATGTTTCATCTGTCATTTGTTTGTCTCGTATATGTTTTCAGCATCTCCCTTCCTTTCTTTACTCTATTTTTTTCAGATTTGTAGCATCATAGAAACATATCACACATTATATAATATATATCATAAGTATCTTGTATCATTTGTGATATATCATTGACCATATATGTTGTAAAATATATTTTTTTAATGTAGTTGGAAGAGATGGCAGAAAACATGGTCAGATGGAGTTTTATAGGATGACTTGTTATAGCACATTTTATAAAATATATTGGATGTAGTCTAAGAAGGTTGACAAAATTATTTTCTTCTTTATAAAAAAATTAAAGAAAAGATTCACTTATAGAAGATAGCAAAATCAAAATTGAAAAAATTGGAAGCATGTGCAATATTGTTCTAAGATGTATTTCTATTTCTCATCCTAAAAATACCATACCAAGATATGACCGGTATCTTCCGTCCACGAGCATGACTGTGGAGGAGGTTGATAAAGACTCTTTTACCATTTATGAAGATGAAAAAAGAAATATTACAATAGAAAAGAGAACTATTGAAGAATAGAGAAGAGGTTTAAAAGGCTCTTGGATGGCTTATAGGATTAAATCCCAAGGAGACCTTTTTATACCAACATATTCTGACCATTTGGGCTGGCCCATTAAAGCCAGAAATAAAATTTCTAACGTTCAGAAATTAAAAAGCCCAAAATTAAAAGCCCAACATTCAAAATATTATGTTTCGCATTGGCAGGAAACCAAGCCTGCAGCCATGCCCCACCCAATTTGGTTATCTTCCATTCTGTTTTGTTTGCATGTGCATGTATTAAAGATTTTTCTTCAAACCTCTTCAAATACTCCTAAGAGCTTGGGCAAATCTTCTTCTTATAAAAAAGGCTCAAACAATCTTTTCATTTCCAACGTGGGACTAAAAGATCTCAATCAAGATAGTCAAAAGATAAAGCACATTTGGAGGAAAACTTATTTGAAGAATGTTGGATTTTCAAATTTAAATTTTCCTCCAACAATCCCTTACAAAACTTAGAATTTTTCAAATAATAACAAAATAAAATAAAATATAAATTTTTGGATGCTTATACTATGCAATGGGTAAAGTGCCTTATAAGACTTAACCTTATTTAATATGAACAGTTTCCATCTGAAAGAATCGAAGTAAATCAAATCTTGATCTATGCTCCTTTGACCTAGATTTTAACTACCACACACATAGTACAGAGTTCTTCATCACGAATCCGTGCATTAGTAGCCCTGTATATATATCTTAATTTTTCATGAGAATTAATCGAGATAGTCCAAATCTCATATCTGCAGCCATGTATGGAGCTCTTATATATGTGAGTCCCTCCAAGAATGTGTGTAGAGTCACATTTCATGAAAAATATCATCTCAGGTCTCATTCAGAACTATAACTCTTCTTTAATCACTACACAAGAGCACTAAATATCATAGGGATAGGATATAATATCAGTTCAATATATGCTTTTTGACCAACCAATTAGGTTGTTATTATCATGTTGAACTTCCTTCAAGAAATCTCTTATCACCGAGGTTGGGTTTCTACTATTGAAAGATCCATTACGGACAAACTTCCATCCGCTCGATGTCTTAAGGTTCTTCATCCTGTCAAGCTTTTAGTAAAATAGTCAGCAAGAATTTGGTTAGATCTTATAAAATTTAATAATATAATATCATATTTTAATTATCATCTAATACACTTTTGTTTAAGTTTACATGTCTATTAGTTTTAGAATTTACGAGTTTCTTTATATAGAAATCAATTGTAGCTCTATAATCATAGTGAATAGATATAAGAGGAATAAGAGTTTGTATCAAAGGAATAGATGATCATAAATTTTTTAGCCACTCAATTTCTAAAGATGTGATATCAAAGGCTATTAATTCTACCTCCATAGTGCTAGAGTGCTTCTAGCTATTATAGTTTGCTTTATAAATTATCAAGAGATAGCACCACCACCAAGAGTAAAGATATATCCAGAAGTAGACTAAATATATAAAGGATCAGACATCCAGTTGGCATCACTATATCCCTCAAGCATAGCAGGATAGCCAACATGTCTAAGCTCATAAGATGTGGTACCTTTAAGATATCAGAATACTCTTTCTAAAGCAATCCAGTGAGACATGCTACGGTTACTGGTATACCTACTCAATTTGAAAACAATATAAGTAATATCACATCTAGTTCTATTGGCTAAATGCAAGAGTGATCCAATGATTTGAGCATATTTTTCTTGATTCACAGAGTTACCAGTATTGTTTACTAATTGAACACGAAGATCATATAGTGTAGACACACGACTGAGTATCTAAATTTGTTTAAGATCATTTGAGTACAGTGTGATTAAGTTAGATAATAGGAATTAAATGATGTAATAATCTTCATACTTAAGATTACAACAGCTTGACCACAATCTTTCATGTTAAAGTGATTTGATAATAAAATTTTGATATTATTAATTAAATCAATATCTTGTGCTAGTATTAGAATATTATTTATATATAGACAAAAAAAGAAATATCGATTATCAAGTCCCTTATAACATAGACAATTGTCAAAATCATTAATTTGAAAATAATAAGAAAGAATAATACTATCAAAGTTCTCATACTAGTGCTTAGGTGCTTGTTCAGCACATATAAGGACTTAACTAGCTTACACACTTTATTTTCTTATCTAGACACAGAAAAACTTTCAAATTACCTCACATAGATCTCTTCTTTTAGATCACCATGAAGGAAAGCAGTTTTGATATCTATTTGATGAATAAGAAGTTTATAGATATAAGCTAAAGCAAGAAAAACTTAAATAATAAACATATGAGCAACAGCTGAATATGTATCAAAAAAGTCAAAGCCAGCATTTTGCTCAAATTCTTGAGCTACAAACTGTGCCTTGTATCTTTCCATAGATCCATCCACTCTAATTTTTTTCTTAAAAATCCACTTACATCCAAGAGATTTACTTCTATAAGATAAATCAGTAAGAATCCAAATATTATTTTCAATGATTAATTCTATCTCACTATTTATAGCCTTCTAAAAAAGAGCTTCAGAAGAGCTCATAGCATCTTGATAAACTATCGATGTTTCTTCAATCATGAAGGTAATGAATTCTTCACCGAAACTCTTTGCAGTTCTAGCTCTCTTGCTCCTCCTAAGTTCAAGTGGAAGGTTAGGTTTTATAAGGTTATGATCAGGTAAGGATGATTTGATGAAAAACCAAAAGTTGAAGATATTGATGGATAGTCAAATGCTTGACTAAAAATTTGAGTTTTGAAAGGAAAGATGTTTTTTGTTGGAACAATACTTAAAATTTCAGATGTAACTTAAAAAAATTAATAAGAATTTTGATTATAAAAAAATATTATAAATAACTTACAGAAATTCAAGAATAAAAAATGATCAAACCGAAAGCATGCGAGACACTGTTCTAAGGCATATTTTTATTTCTCATGCAAAAAATACACGGAAACACCACCTCAAGATATGACTAGTATTCTTTTCTTACGAGCACAACTATGGAGAAGGTTGATGAAAACTCTTTCAGCATCTAGAAAGATGAAGAGAATAAAAAATATTGTAATTAAAGAGAAAAAATCATTGGAGAAAGAAGATTAGAAGGCTTTTGGATAGCTTGTTAGATTAGGTCCCAAGTGGACCTTTTTATAGCTAACCAATATGATTGTTTATGATCGTTGGGATTTTTATTGATCTATTAAGGTCTTTAATAAGGAGTCCAATAGTCAGAATCTTTAATACAAAATCCAATGGTCATAACATAAAAATTAGATTAAATGCACATTATCGTTGGTAATTAGGAGCCTAACGGTCAGAATTTAAAATCATGATAATGAAAAGATTAAAATATTTAAATGATAAAATTAAAAACAACATAAAAAATGCTTGGAAAAAAATATTAGAAAAATCTTGAGATTTTTTTTGGATTTTCTTCAACAATCTCCCACAAAATTTAAAATTTTTTAAAAAATTATAAAATAAAATAACACAAATTTCTGGGTACTTATACTATATAATGGGTAAGGTAATTTAACCTTACTTAGTTTGAGTAGTTCCCATCTAACAGAATCGAAGCGAACCAGATCTTGAACTATGTTTCTTTAATCTAGACTTCAACTACCATATATATAGTACAGAGTTTCTTCATCGCTAGTCTATACATTAATGGCTCTGCACATGTCTTGATTTTTCATGAGTTGCTAGAAATAGCCCAAATCTCATATTTGCAGTCATGTACGGATATTCTCATATAGGTAAGTCCCTCTAAGGATGTGTATAGAGTCACATCTCATGAAAAATATCATCTCGAATCTCATTCAGAGATAAACTCTTCCTAACCACTACATAAGAGCACTAATCACTATAGGGATATGATGGAGTCTATGACTCTTATATTAGATAAATCACTTGTACTTCCTAACCAACTAATTAGCTTGTTATTATTACATTGAACCTTTTTCGAGAGATCTTCTATCACAGATGTTGGGTTCCCACTATTAAAAGATCCATTATAGACAAAGCCCCATCCCTCTCAATGACTCTAAAATTTTAATCTTATTTAATTTTTTAGCAAGGTACACTGATAAAAAAGCCTTCCCCCACAATTTTTGAAATATACTAGAACTTATGGTATTGCCAAAGACCATTAATAACTTCATTTTAGTCTCCAGACAAAAAAGAATACAAAGACATCAAAGAAAAAAAACCTTCCTGTAATGCATCAGTTACCAGACATCACTAACAAAACAAATATCATGCTGCAGAAATCCTGATTCAGCCTAATAAAAATGGATGCATTGATGCAAAACAGGGAGGCAATAATTCATTCCCATTAATCTCAGAACACAAGCAGGTTCAGTTACGGAAATCAAATACGAAGTATACATCATTTACATGTGGCCAAGTCCTACTTATCTAGATCCACGTGTCCCTGATTCATAATCACATGAATTTTACGTGTGATAGACACAATACTGAAGGTACCAGTAAATTACAGGAATGAGCTTTTTTTTTGGATAGATATCTCTTTCATATCTAATGACACTTAATAACTTGTGACTCTCTGACCCTCAACAACATCAATTCGCTCATGCAGATGCAATAAACAACAACTAATCTGAAATTCCACCTAAGGTCTCTGACTCAGTGCGCATTATGATGCACAAACCATGAAAAATGTAATTGAACAAGTAATTATCCAGATACATTCATGGAAAAGATTTGTGTTTTATTGAATACATTGCCATATTTTTGTTATCTTATTAATCCCCTTAGAATTGAAAGCTCACAGAATTGGCATTCACAATCATAAATTATGTAAAGAACAATATGGGAATTAAAAGTTCAGAAAATATAGAAAATAACAAAAGAGATGTAGTGTAATGCAGAAAAGATGAGTTTGCATGTTTGTCAGGTTGAATGGTCTTTGAAAAGTAGGGATCAATTCTATGATTTAACCAATGAGCAACAGTTGACTCAGACCAAGAGATATGGAAAAACTTTCAGTACATTTTTAACTTAGTTGTCTATTTTATTTATTTCAGGCTTATGCTTACTACTATGAACAACTTCAAGCCATCCCAATACCTTCTAACAGTACCAAAAATAGGATGAGGAATGCGGTACAAATGCGAACAACATTGTGGTAGAAGTTCTAGGAAAGCTGTAGTTCCTTTGTGTTTTATAATTTTGCCTTCTCCCTATATTAGCTATTTATGCAGAGGGTACCATAATTAGTGGGTTTCTTGATGAATAAGGATAGATAAACTCAAAGAAACTGAACAGTCGGGACAAGGTTTGATGGTTGTTTGAACTTTTTATTTTTTTCCTGAACCCTCTTTTTGAGCTGGTCGATGAAATTTTCATAAACAATTGAAAACACTTTGATTTTAGATTTTCAAAGCAAAAAGTATTTAAATGATTCAAAATCAATTTACTTCTCCAAACTATTATCTCTTCATCAATGTCCTATAATTCACACAAAAAACCTAGCAGCCAGAATCTAGTTCTACTGCAATCATGCCCCAATCACGAGGCAGATGAGGAGCAGAGGGGTTCCTAGAAGCAAGAATGTCAAGCATCTAACATGCAAAAATTAAACAAATCATAGAATTGTCATCTCTTTTGCTGAAAGTCTGTTTTCATTGGTAGCTAGGTCATGGTTGGACTTAAAAAATGAAACAATATGATTAGCTTTTTATAGAGCATATATGAACATCAATAAGAAATCAAACAAAAAAACTATCAGAACTCAGAATGTAGGTACCAGAGGGATGGTATCAAGCAAGCTTGGAGGGTCTGGACCAAAAAATAATATTGCTGATAAGAAAATATTCATGTAATGTTAAAAGGTGTTCATACATGGTGCCTTGGTCTACACAAGAATTACAGTTCATGAGTGCATCAATCTTCCTTATGGATGAATAAGATTTTACAAGGCTATGGACATAGATTACTCTGTGTGAGTGATCAAATGGGCATTCAACTCACGCAATAATGAGGTCTTATTTCTAAGACATTCCTCTACATGCATTATAGACCAGCTTAAAATGGAGGGCGACAGAAACTGATCTAATATTGCTTATTTGTACAATATGTATAATTTTTCAAACACACCAGGCTGACTGTCCACGTATTATGATGAATCCTCCAACATTAACTTGTAATTTAGAAAGCAAATACTTCTAGTTTATGGCTGACAGCAAATCATTTATTAGTCAGAAATTGTTATACATGTATCAAGGGGATGTGAATAAGTATCAATCAGCCTACTAAAATATACATCTATAAAGATACAAAATGAATAAGACTAATGTCCATATTTGATAAAACATGTATAGTTATAAATTAGACAAGGAATACCTATATTTCTTTAAACATAACAGACATTAATCAAATATTTGAGTATACCAATGAGTTAGATGGATAAGAAAATTAATAAGAATTTGATTGTAAAAGAATATGGTAAATAACTTACAGAAATTCAAGAATAAAAATTGATCAAACTGAAAATTCAAGAATAAAAATTGATCAAACTGGAAGCATGCAAGGGACTGTCCTAAAACATATTTCCATCCCTCGTGCAAGAAATACCCAAAAATACCGCCCCAAGATGAAAACTTTGTTAAAGAAAATTATATATGACTTACAGAATAATAAGAAATGAAAAATGATAAAATTGAAAGCATGCGAGATACTATCTTAAGGCATATTTCTGTCCCTCATGCAAGAAATACTTGAGAACACCATCCAAATATACGATCGGTATCCTCCCTCTGCGAGCACAACCATAGAGGAGGTTAATGATGACTCTTTCAGCACTCAAAAAAATGAAGAGAAGAAAAAATATTGTAACTAAAGAGGAAAAATCGTTGGAGAAAGAAGATTAGAAGGCTCTTGGATAGCTTGTTGAATTAGGTCCCAAGAGAGCCTTTTTATAGCCAACCAATATAACTGTTTATGATGGTTTATGACCATTGGGGCTTTCATTGACCCATTAAGGCCTTTAATAAGGAGTTCAATAGTCAGAATATTTAATACGGAGTCTAACAATCATAAAATAAAAACTAAACTAAATGCACATGACCGTTGATAATTAGGAGCCCAACGGTCAGAAATTAAAATCATGATAATAAAAAGATTAAAATATTTAAATGATAAAATTAAAAATAAGATTAAAAATGCTTGGAGAAAATCTTAGAAAAATTTTGAGTTTTTCTTTTTGGATACTCTCCAACGGTTTTTAAAGAAAGTTGCATTTCTAGATTCATTGATAGTATCATTTGAGATTCCATTGATTTCAGAATTGACTACTAAAAATCTATAAGTGTTGCTATCAAGAAAATATCCTACAAAGGCAACATCTACAGTTTTAGCTCCAATCTTTTGTTTTTTTGGTTCAGGAATTCTGACCTTTGCTAGACAATCCCATACTCAGAAGTAGCTTAGTCTAGGAATGTATGCCTTCCAAAGTTCATATGGAGTTTTTTTATTATCCTTAGGTAAAATTCTATTTAGAATATAATAGATTGATAAACGAGCCTCCCCCCCCACAAGTTTTAAGGTACATCAAAACTTATAATTATGGCATTGACCATCTCTATTAGGATTTAATTTTTTTGCTCAACCACACCATTAGATTGAGATGAGTATAGAGTTGTGACTTCATGAATTATTCCATGCTCTTTACAGAATAAAGCAAATTCATTTGAAGTATACTCACCTCCTCTATTAGACCTTATTATCTTAGCCTTTTTCTCTTGTTGGTTTTCAGCTTCAGCTTTGTAAATCTTAAATTTATTAAGAACTTCATTTTTGGTTTTTAAGAGATAAGTGTAACAGTATTTGAACAAGTCATCTATGAAAGTCACAAAATATCGACTTCCTCCTCTGATTAGTCCCCTATATGAGTTACATACATTACTATGAATAAGTTCTAACTTTTGGATATTCTTAATTAAGATTGATTTGAAAGGTTTCCTAAGTCGCTTGGATTGTGTCAGATTTCATGTTTAATACTATGATCGATTTTAAACTTAGGGATTAAATTTAAATTGAATATCTTTATGATTGACCTATGATTTATATGATCTAGCCTACTATGCCACACATCATAAGATTTAGTACTCATCATATGAGATTGAGTAGAGACAAAGGAAGACTTTTCATTAATTGAAAGAGGCAGTATATTGATCTTGAAAAGATCCTCAGATACGAAACTTTTTTCAATAAATATTTCTTCTTTAGAGATTACAACTTTATTTAACACTAACACAACTTTATAATCTAATTGTACCAATAAAGATCCACTTATTAGGTTCCTACGAATCTCGAAAACATATTAGACACCATGTAGAATAAGTGTCTTTCTAGATGTCAGCCTTAACTTGACAGTTTCAATCTGTATCACATTGATAGACATACATCCCATCTCCTATGGTTACACTTCCTCCACTTGAGTTCTAATAGGAACAAAATCAAGCCCTATCATTACAGACATGAATATTGGCACTAGAATCTAACCACCAATCTAAGTTTGAAAAGATAACATTAATAGTAGATACAAAAGTTACTAACCTAAAGGTAGTGTTTGAACGTCCAGCCTCTATCATGTTGATTTGAGACTTAGGTTGGTTCAATTGATCCTTCTTGAAAATGATGACCTTTTCTTTCTTCCTATGATAGCAATCAGTAGCCAGATGATTGTTCAGACCACAAACATGGTAGAACCTTGTATCATTATTCTTCTAATTCTCTTTTGGCTAATTAAGTTTAGGTTTGTCTTTAGGACTTTTACCTTTGGGCTTAAAATTCCTTCCTTTAGGTTTAAAGTTGTGGTTTTGATATTGTCTAGGTTGATGACCCTTAAAATTATGATTCTTATCTTGAGAATCAATCTCAGTTAAGTTGACCTTGGTTTGCAGCTAATTCTCTTTAGCCTTCCTAAGTCGATGTTGGTCTTCTATTCTAATAGATTGGATGACTAATTTAAGATTAAGTATTCCTTAAATTCTTCTAAGTTCTTAGGCAAACTTAGACCAAACAAGTAGTAATTTATCAATTAGGCACGATATTTGATAATTTTCATCTAACATGGAACTACCCCTACGGATCTCATGAATATAGTTTTGAGATTGATGGATTTGGTCATTGATGGGAACATTGTCTATCATCTTATAATTGTTAAAGTCTATAACGGTAAACCTTTGAGCACTTTTATTATCTATAATGTAAGCATCTTCTAAGATATATCAAACATCTTTAGCAGTCTTATATTTTCTGTAGGTTTTATACAATTCATCTAAAAGATAGCTAAAAATTCTAAACCTATAATGGAACTCAATTTCTCCTAGCGATTTGTCGAATACATATTGAGTATCAGAAGCTTCTAGCAAATCCCGAGCCATGAAATTTTTCAGACTTGAGACTAGAGGCATCATCACTATCCATTCTAAGAGATTTAGGAAAGAATATTAGAGAAGAGAAGATTAAAATAAATGAGCTGTAAAAAAAATTCAAAAATTCTACTCAGTATTTTCATGATTCTGAATAATCTTTAAAATTGTTTGAGCCTTTAAAGTTATTGGATTAAATCCAACAAAATGAACTATTAATTGAATTGATAACTATTATATCTAAAATTTAGTAAATAATTTTTTAAGAAAAGAACAAGGGTATTCCAATAAATTAAGCTTTGACTTGAAGAATGCTAATCCAAATTTAATTCAAATAAATTAACACAATAAGTTATGCACTATTGGATTAGCACTCTGTTAGCTTCTTAAACACAATCCAAAAAAATATGCCTTAGATTGTTAGAGCATATTTTATGAAATACACCAGATGTAGTCTAAAAAAGCTAACAAAACTATTTTCTTTTTTATAAGAAATTAAAAAAAAGACTGACTTACAGAAGATAGCAAAACTAAAATTGAAAAAATCAGAAGTATGCGTAGCACTATCCTAAGGTGTACTTCCATCCCTCATGCAGGAAATATCTAGAAATATCACCTCAAAATATGACCGGTATCCTCCGCCTGCGAGTATAACTATGGAGAAGATTGATGAAGACTCTTTCAACACCTAGGAAGATGAAAAAAATATTGCAATAGAAAAAAAAAATCCTTAGAGAATAGAGAAGAAGTATAAAAGGAAAAAACTTAGAAGACGCCCATTAAGGTCAAAAATAAAACTTCCAACCTTTAGAAATTAAAGAGCCCAAAATTAAAAGCTCAATATTCAAAAAATTAAAAGTCCAACATTTAAAAAATTAAAATGATAATTAAAATTTACATGGTCAAATAAAAATTAAAAAATAATGTTTCAGATTGGCAGGGTGCTAAGCCATGTGCGGCCCAATTTGATTTGGTTCACGCATATTAAATATTTTTCTTTAAATCTCCTTAAACACCTCTTAGGGCTTAGGCAAATCCTTTTCTCATATAAAGGGCTTAAACAATCTTTCCATTCTCGATGTGGAACTAAAAGATCTCAATTAAGATAGTCAAAAGGAAAAGCACATTTAGAGGAAAACTTATTTTAAAAATTATGGATTTCCAAATTTAAATTTCCCTCCAACATAACTCATACCCATCGAGATGATAGTTTTATCAAGGATGAGTCGAAAGATATATTTGTATATATTGATAATAAATTTGTATAATGATCTGTAGTTTTATTTTTTTTCAAATATTAAGATATGACTTTTTTCTTAAATATAGGATAAAGCTTCATCCCTTACGGTGGAGCGTGTTGGCTCTTTAGCATCTACGAGGCCAGTTGTGTCGAGGCCCAGGTGATTACAAAGTTGCTAAGACTGGAATGTTATGTCCAGACGAGGGTTATGGAGTTGGAGTCACCCCATTCGATTGTTTGTAATGAGTAGATACACTCAAAATGCTAGAGAGAGGTATCAATGCAGATATTTGTAGGATCGAGGTGCAGATTGGGATGATGAAACAAAGTTATGACACTAAGATACACATCTTGAGGACTTAGATTGAGCAGCCGACATCCTTGTTGCAGACGTTTGTGGACTCTAAGATAAATAAGTACATAACTACATCTATATTTTCGCATAGGCTTAACGATTTGAATATATTATGATTTTCATATTCTCATTTTTTGAAGTTTCTCTATTTTCTTTATAGATTCCTGATAGTTCCAACAGTCGTAAAGATGATGACGATCATGCTCCTATGGATCATTGATAGCCCGATAACTCTTTTCTTTTCTGAGTTTTATATATATATATATATATATATATATATATATATATATATGAACTAATGACACACAGAAGCATCATTTATTTGGAATTAGTTGATGCTTTAAAGTGTCGTTAGATTGCAGCATTCACTCTTTACAATGCGAAAAAGAAGCATCGATAAATAATTTTTCATACTTTCATTTTTGATGGTTTTGTGATGCTTTGTGAAGAGCCGGAAGTTTATGTTACAACGCTCATAAGCATTGGCATATGAATTAATTAGCATCAGAAATGATCCAATTTACCATAGTGTGTCGATTATCCTCCATTTGATAGGCATTCTAAATAGATCATTGACATGACGGGATACATAACTATATTATTTGATAATGGAAGTGTATCATTAATTATCTTCAATTATTCTTCCTAGATGAGTGAATTTCTCAAAAATTAATCGATACAACATTTTAAATAATTTTATTATGAATATTCATGGCCAAACAAGGGTAATAAATTAATGAAGCCAATTATTAATGTTAATGATAATCTTTTTGCTCTTTTTGTTCCAATGTTTGAGCTGCTTGACACTCTTTTTCCTCAAATGAATAAAAATACAAATTATAAAAAAAATATAAATTTGTAAAATATGCATTTTTCTTCTATCACAATTTGTTCTCTATTTTTGGATTCTTACCATTTTGTTTCCAAACATTTGAAAAACATTTTGTTTTCCCCTTGAATTGCAAACCTTTGGTCCTAGATAAATGGCTCCCAAAAGTTGAAATTGCATTTATGTTCTAAATTGTACTTAGGTGTAAACCAAATAAGCCTTTACCATCATGATCTATGGGTTATTATGCATTCCCAATCAGCACTCCAGTTCTCAACAATGACGATTGGTACGATCAAATTAATAAATATCCAAGTAGATTCTAGGCAAAATATGGTAAAAAGGTTCTCTAAGAAAAAAATCAATTCTAATTGAGATCAAGAACCAGATTTTAATCTAAATCAGATTTTTTAAACACTAGGAATACTAATTTCTTGAACATAGAGTTGAAGGACAAAAAATTTTTTTTTTCTGGTTTTCTATGATACTACTTATAACTAGTATTGTTCATTTCCCTTTCCACCACTTGATATATAAATAAGAGATAATCAAAAGATATGAATTTTTTCTTTAAGGTTTTTTAGTAGTGCATATCATGATCAACTGTGAAGATCTCTAATATGGATGCCAAATAATTAATTTCTAAACTATTAGTTTTTTGTTAAAAGTTTAAAGTATACCATGTAATCCAACTTTATCACTAAAATAAACAAGAATACTTTATCTTTTAATATAGTTTTATTACTTAATCATATGATGTTGTCCACAAACCACAATTATCACTAGCATCATATAAAATGAGCTTGAATTTGCCTTAGGAAAAATTATAGCAATACCTTTCAACTTTATACCCTTTATACATAGATCCTAAAAGTTTCAAAAGTATTAACTAGCTACCAAAACTTCAAATTTATTGCAATATAACCCAACTGTCCTTCTGAATTCTAACACCATTAATAGAGTGAGAAAAAAGATAAAAAATATCCTTGATTCAAAGAGGTTGTCTTTTGTCATTCATCTACTTGCATAAATCTTAAACCACTCCATCTCTATAATCCATCTATTTGTATAAATCTTAAAGCACTCAATTCTCTCTCATCTGTCTACCTATATAAATATTAAAGTACTCCATTTTCTATCATTCATCCATTTGCATAAATATTAAAGTGCTCTATTCTTTGTCATTCATTTAACAGCACAGCTCTTAAAGTGATTGAGGGGGGTTTGAAGAGCCATCATACGACTCTATCTAGGGCACATCTTGAACTGACTCTATCTATAGCATAGGAGAGGAGGGGTTGCGAGTTGAGCTGAGGCCGTCATCGTTCCTCTGGCTCCCATTTTGCACCTTTTCGAGGCGGCGTTCAATCTCCTAAACTTTTTGTTTGAGGTTATTCTCTCAATGAGATTTTTCAAGTTGTTGAGAGTAACCTAGAGTTAAGTCTCCACCGGAAGAGACAAGAGACTGCGAGGGCTTCAATGGGATGGGGACCATCTGGCAACAAGAGCAAAGCGATGGGTTCACCGGGGGACTGGATTCAAGCTCTTAAAGTAAGATTGTCAACTGTGTCGAGAGGAAGCCGCCTGAAGAATAGGCTCTTGGGGCTGCTACTGCTTCATCACCTGCTAAAGTCGTTGCATGATATGGTTAGTGCTTGGATCTATTGGACCAAAACATCAATTGCTGAGGATCCGACATTTCGAGAGGTTGTGTGTGTCCCAAAGTAGCGGACAGTCGGGCAATGCTACCTTGGCTATGGAGAGATGATTGTCGATGAGATAATAGAGTTGTTATATGCTCTTATTTTCATCATATCCCTTTTCTCTTCAAACAAATTTTTTCCTCAATGCCAAACTATTACTGCAAATCCCTGATTCGAGGTAAACAGTAGTGGTCGACCTCCTTCCCACGTCACTGGTGAGTCTCAATCCAAAGACAGAGGCTCTTTGGAGAATCTGCAAATCAAGTTTATTGTCGTCGAAGATTCTTTGATGTGAGATCTTTCGATGTTTAAGTTAGTTAAAATTTAAAAATAATAAAAAAAAAAAGATGTGAATGAGAATAATTTATTCTCTAAAATAAAATTTATCTGAGAATCTTATATATATTTTTTTATAGAGAATGGGATAGTCGAGTATTATCTTTAAGTTTGGTGAAGAAAACAGAGAATCATTGTTTATGATTGTGAACATTGTGGATTGTAAGTTATGGGCATTAATTGCATCACATTAATTCATATTCCCGTGATTTATGAAAACCATATGAGGCTTTAGGAGATTTTGTTGGATTGTCTTCTTCCCTAATGACCCTAAGATCAATATGCATCCGACCCGGAGGCTTGAGGTATCTGATGCGAGTGTTCAGCCATGATCTGATAAGAAGAAGGTCAAGTCATGCAGCGAAATCCACGACAACAATCATGTCATACTTGAATGTCACGATTTCTAATGGTAACACAATGTAAAGAGCAGACTACTGCACCAGAAAATCTGTTTTAACCAACAATAATGGTCTTACGTCACCAGGAAATTGGGATGCATTATAAAAATAATAAAATTTGTCTGGCCCAAAAAAAAAAAAATAAAAGTTGGGTATTATCATGCAATTCTTTGGAGTGGGGACTGCAAATTTTATTAGCAAAAAACTAAAATTTAAGAATCCAGAAAGTACCTGCGTCTGAGGTCTCGTGTATTTACGAGTGGACCCCACCTCCCTGCCACATCAGCCACGCACGCTGTTCTCTGTTCGGGTGGAAACAGCGGAGCTGCTCCATCTTCCTCGCTCTCCACAAAATTTTGAGATTTAAAAGGGAAAAATCTCAATTCCGGGCTTCAGGAGAGAGGAGAAGCCAAGCCATGGATGCGGCGGAGGCGGAGACGGAGCTAAAGAAGGGGTTTGAGACCCTGGAGGTGGTCCAGAAGGACCGGTCCGTCCCGGTCTACCACATCTACCTGAACCGGCCGGCCCAGCGCAACGCCCTTACCCTCCCCTTCTTCTCCGAACTCCCCCGCGCCCTCGCCGCCCTCGACCGCCTCCCCTCCGCCCGTGCCCTCGTCATCTCCGGCCACGGCCCCCACTTCTGCGCCGGCATCGACCTCTCCTCCCTCGCCTCCATCACCGCCGCCCCCTCCTCCGACGACCCGGCCGCCGTCCGCGAGCTCCTCCGCCGCCGGATCCTCGCGCTGCAGGATGCGATCTCGGCCGTCGAGCGCTGCCGGAAGCCGGTGGTGGCGGAGATCCACGGCGCCTGCGTCGGCGGCGGGGTCGACCTCGCCGCCGCCTGCGACATCCGGTGCTGCTCCGAGGACGCCTTCTTCTCCGTCAAGGAGGTCGACCTGGCCCTCGCCGCCGACCTCGGGACGCTTCAGCGCCTGCCGGCGATCGTCGGGTACGGGAACGCCGCCGATCTGGCGCTCACGGGGCGGCGGGTCTCGGCGTCGGAGGCCAAGGCGATGGGGCTCGTCTCGAGGGTTTTCCCCTCTCGCCAGGCGTTGGAGGAGGGCGTCGCCGCCCTCGCCGGTGGTAATACAAAATTGCCCTTGTTACTTTCTAAAAATTACGATTTTTAATTTTTATTATTAGTAGATAATTATTCGTTTGTTTGGAATTTTGTCCTTATATAAGTCGATTTACCAAAGTACCCCTCAGTCTAAGAAAAAACAGAATGCTAAATTTAATCGGTTTTTATTATAATATTTAGATTTTCTTGCCTAACAGGTTATGTTTGAGGTCTGTTTTTTTTATGAATAAATATCTGATCAATTTTCTTATTCATCAGTTTGTCTATATTCTTATATTTTCAAGATGGATGATTTATTTTTTTATAAATAGTATTTATCTATGAAAGCAGGAAAGATTTTATCTAGAGACGAATAAATTATTTTTTTCATCAATTAATAAAGTATGTATTTAGTTTTATTTATAAAATATTTTATTTTTATTTTTAATATCTTTATCATTTTATATTCAATAATTTAATATTTTATTTTTTAAATATAAAAAATATAAAAATTATTATGAAAAATATGGATGAATTTTAGAAAAAAAAGATGAATAATATATTTGGAAGTCATTTTTTTTTTATGTATTAGAAGATATGTATAAATTATTTTTTTATTTAAATATTATTTAAACAATATTGATCTAAAACATATAGATTTTTAGATAAATTTTTTATCAAATTTTTTTTTTAATATCTCAATTTATTTTTTTAACATTTTTTTTGGATAAAATTACCTTTATTAGATGAGGGTACTTACAAGAGGAACCCATACCAGACCGTTACTTCACATAATTTTGTTTAAAGTACAAGATTGTCGGACAGTTCGATGCTTTATTTCGGTGAGAACAAAAAAAACTTATTTTGCTTAAAAGAATGATTTGTAGGATGAAAATATTCAAAAAAGATTATAAGAATTTTGCAACAGTACTTTAAAGGATCTTTTAGTCTGTTTATTTATTTCTAATTGTTGGATTAAATATATACCATTCGGATTTCAACCGGTTAAAATGACTGATACAGTAAATATTTTAAAAATTAAAATTATTTCAATATTAAAATTAATAAAAAAAATTTATAATTAAATTAAATTTTAATTTTGATAAACCATCGTCGTCAGAGGAGATGGTGGTGATGGTGGTGGTTGGGGAGGGAGGACAAAGGTGCCACGGACGGAGGAGAAAAATGCTGTGGAGAAACCGTGGCAGAGGGAGACAGGGGAGTTAGAGGCAAAGATTATTTTTTTAAAAATAATGAAATATATAAAAAAATAATATATAATATTTTAAATATTTTTTATAATAAAATATTTTAAAGAAGTATCATGGTAAAATTCAGATTACAAAATTTAGTTCTAAAACTTCATTGATTGATTTATTTATTTTTATTGAAGGGTTGGCGGAGAAGTCGAGTTTGGCGGTGATGGGAACGAAGGCGGTGCTGCTGAGAAGCAGAGATCTGACGATGGATCAGGGGCTGGACTACGTCGCTACATGGAACGCGGCGATGCTCATGTCACGTGACCTAGAGGAGGCCGTCTCCGCCCGGCTCCAGAAGCGGAAGCCCGTCTTCTCCAAGCTGTGAGACTTTTTGGGACCATTTAATAATTTAGTTCAGAAGTAGTGTATGAATTTATGCTCTACGATCGTTAGATAAGTGGACCCTTTTCGGTCCTATGTATTACCTTAATCTGGCTCTGGGGGGCTCGACATAAATCGCTGGCATGGTGTTAAAAAAGCAATTTTATAGTACTTTGATCAATATCTAAATTGATGTGGCTGATATAATACGACTTAGGTGTCTGATATCTTAAACTTAGAAGTCATGGATTTGATGGCTAAATTAGACGTGGTTATTTAGAGAACTCTTTATATATTAATATCAAGCTGGATATTTATATTTTGTTTTATTTTTTTCTCAAAATTTTTCCCTATTTTGATGAACTTTATTCTACACATGAAACTCCAATGTTCACTGATTGCAATTAGGCATGTGACTTGTGGAACGACGGTGTGGTAAGATCTCTTAATATTTTTTTTAAAAAAAATTCTAACTTAAAAATAGAATGATTAAAGTAAAAATATATTTTTTCTTAGAAACAACTATTTCTTGATTTTATTGATCTAATATATATAATATAAAATGAAGGCCTCTCAATGGAGAAGTCTCCATATGGCACGTGGATTATTAGGAAAAAAGAGGAAAAAACATGTGGAGTTAGTTCGATCAGGAGGAAGTAAAATTGTGGGATTTTTTTTCATTCTGAGTCACATTTGGGTGGAACCGTGGAGCCCTCCAACGTTATTCGATCAAGATCCCTTCGAGCAGTCCGATGATAGCTCCTAACCCCCCCCCCATCCCTCGTCGAGTGAAACTGTGGAGCCTTGTGGGGAAGGAGAGCACCTAAGAGAGATCGGAGGGGTTTCTCATGTTATGGTTGGGTTTTTTCTTAACATATGGGATTTTGAGCGAGTTTGTGGCAACGTGCGTGGGTCCCTGATTAAGACTTTTAAAGGAAAAAACAGAGAAAAAAAAGTGAAAGATAAGATTTTTTTATTAATTTTTTTATTTTCATTTCATTTCATTTTCTTCTCTGGAGATCTATGGGGAAAGAGAGCACCTGGTGGAGATCGGAGTGATTTTTCAAGTTCCGATTGGTTTCTTGGTAGAAGTAATTTCACCCATTTTTATTTTAATTTTTCCGTCCTCAGGCGTCCCAACTGGGTGGCATGCTTGGAGCGACCGAACAGGGAAGATTAGATGATGGTTGGGGTTTTGTGTTGGGTATTTTCTTTGTTTTTCCGTTCTTGAGAGTGTCGATCAGGTGGAACGGCCCAACAAGGAATTTTAGACAATGGCTTTTCTTTTTCATTTCATTTCATTTTCTTCTCTGGAGATCTGTGGGGAAGGAGAGCACCTGATAGAGATCGAAGTGGTTTCTCAAGTTCCAGTTGGTTTCTTGGTAGAAGTATTTATCCATTTTTTCTCTAATTTTTTTGTCCTCAGGAGTCCCAATCGGGTGGCAGGCTTGGAGCGGCCGAACAGGGAAGATTAGATGATGGTTGGGGTTTTGTGTTGGGTATTTTTTTTTTTTTTCATTCTTGAGAGTGTTGATTAGGTGGGATGGCCCGGGAGGCTTAGACGATTACTGGGGTTTTGTGTTGGGTATTTTCGTTTTTTTTCGGAGGCTCAGTCAGGTGGAACGGCTGAATAGGGAAGTGTAGATAATGGCTTGGGTTTTGTGTAGCGTATTTTTTTTTATAATTTATATTAAAAATTTTATTAAAAATATTTATTATAATTTATTTAAATTAAGTTGATATGTTTTAAATTTATTTGAATTGGATGGTCTATGCATTAGAAAATATTTTTAAAAAAAATTGGATGGTAAAATAAATTAATTTTATGAGATGTGGTGACGAGATAAATTGATTTTAATTGGAATGCTATAAGAAAAATGTTCCATCTCCGATCCAAAAAGCCACCGTAACTGACAAAAATATTATCTAATGAAACTCCAACAAATATTAAAAAGATGATGAGCCCTAATAAAAAAATTTATTTTAATTATATTTTGAGATAAAATTAGCATCCAATAATTAATAATCTGCTGAGAAAAAAAGTTTGATGTTTGAAAGTGAAGCCAAAGTGCCAGAGAAGAGATCCTGTGCATTGTACGGAGGTTAATATAATATAAATTAGAGGCCTCTCACACGTGGATATATGCTTTTATATATAATATAAAATAGAGATCTCTCGCACATAGATTATTAGGAAAAAAGAAGGAAAACATATCGAACATAAATTATTAGGAAAGAAAAAGGAAAACATGTGGAGTTAGTTTGATAAAAAAAGAGAGTGAAATTGTGAGGTTTTTCTTCGTTCTGAATCTCATTCGGGTAGAATCGTGGACCCCTGGTAGGTGTGTGTTATCGGAAAAAAAAAAAAAGCAAAAAAAAAAAGGTACGATTAAGGATCGAGGGTTAAACTATAGTCTTAGGTGGACCATGATCAGATCTTGCTTTTTTGTATGCTTATGCTTAAGATTTTCTCTTTCTAAATTTATGGTATCTGTTGCGGCAAATCTCCTCGTCGCCTGATCGTCGGGAAACGAGCGCCTGCAAAAAGGAAAGTCCACACTGATCGGAGGCGGCTCCGACGGGGGACCCTCCGACGGTCAAGTTAGAGAGGTGGTTGGGCAACAGTGAAATGAAGACAAAGAGCTCAATCGAGGGAGAGAGAGAGAGAGGGGAGCAAGCCTGTGGTTTCAAAGTCAAAATGGAGGTCCCCTGCACTGTTGCCTTCCCCGATTTATATAGTAGAGCATGGTATGGCGCCGTCATTAATGGTGCGGACAATTGAGGAATTGTCAACTCACTGTAGACTGTCAGAGTCGCCGTAAAAGTGTCATATCGCCGTGGGGCTGTCAAATCACTAGGGTTGACAATGTCCTAGGCGGGATAATGCCCCTAGGTGGCAGTGCCGCATGTTGCTGTCAGGACTGATAAGCTCTGGCGGCTGTACGGCGATCGGAGGAGTCGACCGACCCTAGGTCGGTGGCCAGCTGTGTGGCGTCGGGTGGAGATTCGGGTCCCTTTGTTGGTCAGCGAGTCTTACGTGAGTCGGCCATCAGACTCCCTGGTTCAGTCGATCGGGAAAACAGGAAAAGTATGCCCGACCGACACATCCTCAGTCGGTTATGGGCCGTTAATTGGCCGGTGATGGCGCCCGTCGATCGATCGGTCGGCTGAACGGCGATCGGTCGGTCGCTCCGACTATCGGTCGGTCCCTCCGGTCGTCGGTCGGTCGGTCGGTGGGTGGGTGGGTATTCCCCAACAATTGCCCCCTCCACTCCTGAGTCGGACGGTGAGCTGGCCGATGCTATTGCTCGGACAGCGATGCTGGGCGACTAGGAGTGGAATCACTGTGTGCCCAATTCCGACCGTACCATGAGTGGATACGATGTCAGGCGCTTCATGAATGCCGAGCGATTCGCTGACATCGGATGTAACATCGGTATCAGACGTCCCGTCTCGTCGTCGTCAGACGTCCCGTCTCGTCGTCGTCAGACGTCCCGTCGGCGCCAGGTGTCACGTCGGCGTCAGGAGGTCGGGTGCCGGACGATTCGGTGTCAGGCGACCGGATATCCGGCGCCTTCTGGGGAACGCAGACCGTCGCCCAGCGTCGATTCTGGGAGCGCGGTGCGCTGTCAGGCGTCCCATCGGGAACGCGAATCACCGCGGGCGCTTTAATTCGGAACCGTGGCCCCTTTCGCCACGTGTCGGAGGTGGTTGGGCCGGCGCCCCTCGCATTAAATGGAGGCGGTGCGGCCGTCCCGAGATGGGTGCGCCGAATCATCGGGCCAAAGGGAGGGCCCGGAGGCTGCCACGTGTCGCACATCCGGGAAACGTTGGTCGGCGCGGGGGCATCTTGGCCGTCGGACGGCCCTATATAATAGGACCATCTGCACTCAGAGCCCCATCTTGACGTTTTTGCTGCAGAGACTCTGTCCGGGCGATTTCTCCGTCGTCGCCGGCATTCGTCTCTCCTCCCGCTCCCCAAAGGGTTCATTCCCGGTTCGTGGTCTTCCCTTTTTTTCTTCCTCTTCTTCTTCTTCCTCTCCTTCTTCTTCTTCTTTGCTTCTTGTTCGGTTTTGGTGTGATGGCCGGAAATCCGTCACGGGGGCTCGGTCGGGAAATCCGACCGATGACTCTCGGTCGACTTCGGAAGCTGAGGTTTCCTCACTTTCGGGGTCGAACGTTGATCGACTTCGGGAGCAGTATCGCATCCCAGAGCAGTTTCAACTTTCCGCCCCAGGGGCCGGCGGTTGGGTTAACAATCCTCCGCCGGGCCAGCTGGCGCTGTACGTCGAAAATCTTCGCGCGGGTCTTCGACTCCCGATTTCGAAGTTCGTCCGGAATCTGCTGGATTATTATGGACTTTGTCCGGCGCAATTGGCGCCGAACTCTGTCCGACTGATAATCAGCTTCGCGCTGTTGTGTCAGCTTCTGCCGACCAACCCTCGTATCTCGCTCTTTCGGGTATTTTTTGTGCTCCGACCCCACCCTAAAGCCCGAGGGTGGTGGCTCTTCAACCCCCGGAAGGGTCTCTCTTTCATCACTGGTCTTCCATCGTCCATCCACGGGTGGAAGAACCAGTTTTTCTTCGTCTCATCTCCATCTCCTTGGGGCTTCCCCTCCCACTGGGGTGTGCCCCGAACCGAAGCAAATGACAACAGCCGGGTGGAGGCGGACGACCGGGAGGACTTTCACCGACTTAAAGACATGTCGGTTCCGAAGCAGAGGGAGCTTGTTACCGAACAAGCTCTCTATGACGCCGGCCTGAGCTTGGTCCCCCGACTAGGTATCGTCCGATCCCCCGGTCCTCTTTTCATTCGGCCCTTATTCCGGTTCTTAGATTAACACTTCTGTCGGTATCGCAGGGACACCTCCAAGGATGCGGCCAACCGACGCCGAGATTTGGCAGTATGCAGCAAGGAAGATGCCGGCATCGGGGGCAGGACCTTCGCGTCCACCGAAGAAGCCCACTCCCGCGGTGCCGACCGTCGAAGCGTCGGCGACCGACCAGTCAGAGCCGGTGATAGCGCTCGCGGCTCCGGCAGTGCATCCGGAGGAGAGGCCGATGGAAGACGCGGCCGAAGGGACATCGACGGCCTCGCCAGTAGTGGTGGAGCCGGATGACGTTCGGGAAATCGAACACCATCCGACGGCATCTGCGGTCGCTACGGGGGGTGCCGGTTCAAACTCGAGCATCCCCTCCCTGCCAATTTCGTCGGTCAGGGCGGCCGATCGGGGGAAGGCCCCGATGGATCCCGCAGACGACACGAGGTCGGGGAGTCGCACCGTGCCGCCCAATGCACGGTTCCCCGAAGGTGCGTCAGCGTTGGCCGACCACAACCTGGCCAGGAGGCTGTGCCAGGGAATCCTCCTCCCAGCCGACGTGGAGGCGCTAAAGTCTCGGCAAGTGACCGAGATGTTGTCTTCATTCTACCCGACCATGGTCGAGGTAAGTCCTGTTTTGCCTCCTTTTTCCTTAGTATTTTTGTTACTTTGTTTTCCTGATGAAATGCCTGCGTCGGCAGCTGATCTACACCATGTCGGAGCTTGAAGCCGGATACCGGAGGTTCGGGAACGTCCGGGCGGCTTGGAAAGAAAGGTCGGCGGCGGCCGAAGCCGACCGGGCAATGCTGGTCGACCACTTGAAGCAGTCGGCCGACCGGGAGGCCAAGTTAGTGGACGAAGTCTCCCGCCTCGGGTCCGAGCTAAGGTCGGCCAGAAAAGAAGCCAAACGTAAGGGCCGGACCGTGCATCGTCTGCAGCGCGAGCGGGATGGCGTTGCCACCGAGCTCGAAGGCGAGCGCGAGCAGCTTCGGGTCAGCCTGGAGAAGCTCGCCAAAGCTGAGGAGGATCTGTCAATCGCCCAGGCCGACGCCGACATAGCGAAGGCAGAAGCAGAGTCGGCAAAGGACTCGCTCGGTCGGGCGGAAGAGGAAGCAAGGTCGGCGAAGGAGTCGGCAAGCCGGGCGGTGGACGACTTCCGTGCCACCGACCAGTACCGGGAGGAAATGTTGGAGTCTGGCTTCGCGTCGTACCGGGTGGGGTATGAGGACGGTCGGGATGCGGTCCAGGCCCTGTACCCGAAGCTGGACCTCAGCAGTATCGTCCCGTCGGGGGCCGAGGAGCAAGTTACTGAAGAGATGGCCGACCCTCCATCGGGAGGCATCGCCGTGGCGGAGGAAGCCATCCCGGAGCAAGTGGCGCCGACTGCCAGCCCCCCGCCGACCGACGGTCCTGCTTCGGCCGTCGACCCAGCGCCGATCGTGGTCGATACATCGGTTATCCCCGATCTTCCGTCGATCGAGGAGATCGACTCGGAAGGATGATCGCGGCCTTGCCGACTTTTGGTTTCTTTTATCTTTTTCTTTTTTAGAACACTCGTAATCGGGCTTCGGCCTGACTTTGTAAACTTCTTTTGACTTTGAATGAAATCAGTTTTTAAACTTAACTTTTCCCTCTGTCTGTTTTTCTTTCTTTCATGAGTTGTGGAATGCATCCGAACACGTGAGTTGCCAATTTATATAGGTCGGTTAGGACGTTCGGCAACCCACGCCGCCACGAAGGTAGGCCATGTCCCGACTTAAGATCGGCCCTTGATGGTCGAAATATTATGTCGGGAGTCCTTCCTCCGGTCGTAAGTCGGGCGCATTCGTTGAGTCGGAAGCCTGGTCCCTTCTGACGCATTCAGTCGAATGTCGTCCGGCGCATTCAGTCGAGGGAGCACCGATAAGTCAGACCCCGATATCCTTGTGTCGGGTATCTGTACTGCACCTCGCGATATACGGTGGTAAGCCGAATATCTTCCGGTCGGTCGTAGCCCGGTCGGTGAATCATGAATGCGACTGAGGTCGTATTGTACGATAGACGGTGGCAAGCCGAATATCCTTCGACCGACTGTAGCTCGGTCGGGAGTCGCGACGTCGGTCGCGCAGGCATTTCGCCTTTCTTTGGTCGGGGCTCGACCGGCATGTCAGCCGATGGTCTGGCCCGAAAGTTCGACCGTAGAAGGAGTGTCAACTCCCGTCAATATAGATGCATCGGTCCTCGTAAGAGTCCGATGTGTCGTCGAAGGTCGAAGGAGTGTAACTCCCATCCATATAGGTATATCGGTCCTTGTAAGAGTCTGATGCGTCACCGACGATAGGGTCGTCGGTTTCAGGCGGATACCAAGTCCAAGTCGGCATGTCGGGGGTTGACCTTGGTGAGCGCCGATCGTTATTCGAAGAGTTAAAACTCCGAGATTTCAAACCGGATTTGTATTCTGACTGGACAAGTACAAAGTTTATTAGTAATACAACTTCAGGTTGTCGGCGTTCCACGTTCGGAGAATGGGTTTCCCTTCAAGGGTCTCTAGTCGGTAGGCTCTCGGACCATAGGTGTCTGCTACCTTGTAGGGCCCTTCCCAGTTTGGAGCCAGCTTCCCTTGGTCCAGGGGCTTTGAGACCTCTGCCTTCCTTAGGACTAAGTCACCAGGCCTGAAAAGTTTTGGTCTGACTTTGGCGTTGTAATACCGAGCAACCTTCTGTCGGTATGAAGCCATGCGAAGTTGAGCCTCATTTCGCTGTTCGGGGAGGAGGTCTAGGTCGGCCCTCCGACAATCAGAGTTGTCCGGCTCTTGGTACCGCTCGACCCTCGTAGACGGCAGTCCAATCTCGAGCGGATCATTGCCTCCGTTCCATAGGCCAAGCTGAAAGGCGACTTCCGGTCGGAACGGGGGGGTCATTCGGTAAGCCCACAGAATGGAGCCTAGCTCGTCGACCCAGAGGCCTTTGGCTTCATTTAGTCGGGTTTTGAGTCCGTGGAGTAAGGTCTGGTTGGTCACCTCGACTTCGCGTTGGACTGTGGGTGCCCGACTGAAGTCAGTCGGTGCGTGATGTGGAACCTTGCGCAGAAGTTTCTGAAGTCTTGGTTATCGAATTTCGCCCATTGTCGGTGATGATGGTATGCGGCAATCCGAACCTGAAGATGATGGATTTTTGGATAAAGTCCTCCATCTTCCGCTCAGTAATCTGCGCCAGGAGCTGGCCTCCACCCATTTGGTGAAGTAGTCGATGGCGATAACTATGAACTTTCTCTGACCCGACGCTGGAGGGAAAGGACCGAGAATGTCGACCCCCCACTGGGCGAAGGGCCATGGAGCGACGACGGGAGCGATTTGGCTGGCCGGTTGGTGCTGCACGTTGGCATACTTCTGACAAGGTTCGCACCTCCGGACCAACTCGCCGCGTCCTTCCTCATGGTGGGCCAGTAGTAACCCTGTCGCTGGACTTTGTAGGCTAGGGATTTGCCCCCCAAGTGATTCCCGCAGATCCCTTCGTGCACTTCTCGGAGAGCATAGTCGGCGTCGGTCGGTCCCAAGCACCTAAGCAAGGGGAGGGAGAATGACCTCTTGTAGAGTCGGCCGTCCATGATCACATATTGGGAGGCCGACCATCGGAGCGCTTGGCCTCCGGGGATCCTCGGGGCCGATCCCGTCGGTCAAATATCGAATGATCGGGTCCATCCAGCTTGGTTCGACCGTCAGTTGTAGCACCTCGTCGACCCGGTCGACACTCGGCTGCTCGAGGTTCTCCACGAATGTCCGACCCAAAGAGTCGAAAGCCGAAGTGCCAGTCTGGAGAGTGCGTCAGCACGGGCTTCTCCGACCTAGGGATGTGAAAAATTTTAAAATACCTGAGGCGTGCTACGAGGTCCTTCACTTTCTGAAGGTATTTGACCATGGTCGGATCTCGTGCCTCGAATTCGCCCTTGACCTGCCCCACGATCAGCTGAGAATCGGAGAATGCCCGAAGGCTGTCGATGCCCAGTTCCCTCGCCATCCTCAAGCCAGCGAGGAGTGCTTCGTACTCGGCTTGGTTGTTGGAGGCCTTGAAGTCGAATCGGAGGGCGTACTCGATGACCACCCCATCCGAATTTGTGAGCAGGAGCCCGGCCCCGCTCCCCTGAGCGTTTGAACCTCCGTCGATGTGCAGTACCCAGGTGGAGACCGGATCTGGCTCGGAGACCGCGTCTCGTCCCGGGTCCTCAGCTCCCGACCCTTGGTCGGTTGTCGGGCACTCGACGATGAAGTCGGCCAAGACTTGAGCCTTCAAGGCAGGCCGCGGTCGGTACTGAATGTCGAACTCGCTGAGCTTCATCGTCCACTTTGCCAGTCATCCAGATGTATCCGGTCGGTGCAATATCGCCCTCAGGGGCTGGTTGGTGAGAACCACTATGGCATGAGCCTGGAAGTATGGACGGAGTCGTTGTGCGGAGACAGTCAGGGTGAAAATCATCTTTTCCGTCTCCGAATATCTGGCTTCGGCATCGTGGAGCACCTTGCTGGTATAGTAGATAGGCTGATGGGTTCGGTTCTCATTTTCTCGGACGAGCACCGAACTGACCGCCTCAGAAGATGTGGCCAAATAGAGATACAAGGTCTCCCGACCTGCGGCTTTATGAGTAGCGACGGGGAAGCCAAGTACTTCTTCAGATCTTCGAAGGCCCGTTGGCACTCATTCGACCAAGAAAAACCATTTGCCTGCCGCAAAGTTTTGAAAAATGGGAGGCACCTTTCAGCTGATCGAGAAATGAACCGGCTGAGAGCGACGATTTTTTCGTTCAGCTGTTGGACCTCCTTCTTGGTGTTCGGATGACGCATGTCGAGGATCGCCTTTATTTTCTCAGGGTTGGCCTCAATCCCTCTCTGAGAAACAAGGAATCCGAGGAACTTCCCTGAGGTTACCCCAAAAGCGCACTTGGTCGGATTGAGCTTCATTCGATGTCGTCGTAGAGTGCGGAAGGTCTCCTCGAGATCCCGAACATGATCTGGGATCTGCGCACTTTTCACCAGCATGTCGTCCACGTATACCTCCATGTTGCGCCCGATCTGGTCTTTAAAGACCTTATTGACAAGTCGTTGGTAGGTGGCGCCGGCGTTCTTCAGTCCGCAGGGCATCACCCGATAACAGTAGAGGCCCTTGGGAGTCACGAAGGCGGTATGCTCCTCGTCTTCAGGCGCCATCCGGATCTGGTTGTATCCGGCGAAGGCGTCCATGAAGCTGAGCAGTCGAAATCCGGACGTCGCGTCCACCAGCTGGTCGATCTTTGGAAGTGGAAAGCTATCTTTTGGGCAGGCTCGGTTCAGGTCGGTATAGTCGATGCAAATCCTCCACTTTTCGTTGGCTTTTTTGACCATGACAACATTGGCGAGCCAATCGGGATACGTAGATTCTCGGATGAAGCCCGCTTCGAGTAGCTTGTCCACTTCTTCGTCGATGGCCCTTTGTCTCTCTGGAGCGAAGGACCTTTTCTTCTGCCTCACCGGCCTCATCGTCGGGTCGATGTTGAGTCGGTGGGTTATTGTCTCTCGAGGGATG
>NC_026000.2:122826877-122872243 GCF_000442705.2 Elaeis guineensis | reverse complement strand
AAAAAAATGAAAACACACATGCACTTGGATGGTTTGTATGTTTTAATTATTAATCAAGAATCAAAATATTATTTTGCATCACTTATCGAGCTAATTCCTTGCTCATTCATATTTGGAGATTCATTTTTAGTTAGGGATTGCAACAGAATGATGGTTGTTGTGGTTAGATTTGGATTGAGTACCAAAACTTTACACAAATGAGGTCTACTATAATTGAATAAAAATAAATAAAATTAATCCAACCTCATTATGAAAAAATCTCTACTTAATGTGAATTCCAATTCATGGATTGATTGACATAGAATTGAAATTGTTTGGGCATTTGATTCTCAAACCAACCCAATTTTGAGTCAGCCCAATGTCACAGACTCATAGCCTAAAAGTATAAACCGTTGGAAGAATGACCGGCGTAGACTAATAAACACATATTCTGCATCTTTTATTTGTCAATGTGGAACTACACACACACATATATATATATATATATATATATATAGACACACACACACAGACACGTGCGCGCGCGCCGGATGGGTGGATTGAAAGAGCAGCATTGTGCCATGGACCCAGTGAAGGCTTATCCATATATTTGAAATGGGACAAGACTGGGGCCTTGACCGGTAAACTCTACAAAAAGCCTTTGATTGAAGCTAGGGTTGGGCAGGTGGGCCATCCATGATGAATTAGACAATTGGAAATAGTTTTTAGAGAAATGCTTTATGCACCGCGGGTGGTGCATGCATACAGTGCACATTGCTCTCGATGATTGGCTCATACATGGGATTAGGGCACAACGCCCAAAAAAAAAAAAAATTTCTTTTAGCCCCGTACGTGGGCCAATCACTGCAGGTGGTATGCATGGTGCTGTACTGCCCACGATGCACAAAGTATTTCTCTAGTCTTTATTGTCATCAACACTAGTCCAATAAATAAATAGGCAATGTTGATGTTTGTATGGTTCAGCTTAAGATACAGATCAATCTAGATAAGAATAGGTGAAGAAATGAAGTTATATAGTATATTAATTTGCTAACCATCATTATTAAGTATTTTGATTTTATATTTTTATTCTTCTTTACTTTATTGCGGAGCAAATTTGTGCTCCCTCCAGATAGCCATGATTGGATGCTGAAGTCCCTCAACTGAAAATGAAAAAAGTATAAGGCAAAGTTGAAGGGAGACTACAAGAGAGAGGGTGACAGATGAGGATGTTGCTGGTACTTGTTCTCTTGATATAGACCCTCATCAATATAGGAAGCTTATTCACCATTGGTTCTCCAAAAGGGGACAGATTTTGTACACTCATCATATTTTATATTTTTTTTATTACTGACGCAGATTGTTCTTATATACAAGATATATCATACTGTTTATTTTATCTCGCAGACATATTCTAATATTGATAGAGCTGCACCAGCAACTCAGTTTGTTCCTCATATATCGGGATCCAAGAGTTATACGCAACATACGACATAGATAAGAATTCATATGTTTCTTTCAAACTCGTTATTAGACTAGTTTGAATTACGTAGATGCACTTATGCTTCTTAATGAAACTATGTATCATATATTGTGTACTATGTATCAAAATACTTACAGATTTTATTGAAACTCTTAAATTTTTTTAATTAAAATTAAATTTTTAATACCTATTGAACTGTGCATCATGTATCATATATCTTGCATCATGGATAAGGAAGATTTTGATATGCAAATATATAAAAGAAGTGTCCCCTTATGCAGCTAATCAATGAAGGGAGGTGTTATATGCAAAAAAAGAGAAAAACTTTATTTTTTGTGTTAAGTATGTTATAATCTTGTTAATTTAGTATCACATGATTATTTGCTCTTATGTCTCTTTTTGCTTGGTCCACTATCATCAAAGACTTCTACTATCATGGCTTCTATTGCTCTGATGTGGTATTAGCTGATTGGGGTGCTTGTTATGTTGAATTTAGTATTTTGATGGTTTCATTTGTCATTAAGCATATGTGGTATGCATATTTGTAATATGTATAGGAGAGTTAAGTTCAGGTTGGGTTGGCAATCTACCTTACTTTTGATCTTGGCTGGGTGTCGTATAGGAATTTCCAAAACCTAGATGCTGTTCCTGTTCTCAGATTTTAAATTTGCATGCCATATATAAATTAATTTCAGGTTGTTGAAGGGGTTCTGTAATCCTTTTTCAATTTCAAGCATTATTTTTCATGTTCTTCTGTCTTTATTCCATGGTACATCTATTTAACCATGATGATATTATAGTCCACTGATTTGATGTGTCGAGGACCATCACGAATTCTCTAGTTGTCCAAGTGTCCGGACACGTTAAAAAATATAAATTTTGAAATATCCAGATGGCATTGAAACCAATATGCCCCCTTATAAATTATCCCACAAGAAACACAAAAATAAAGAAAGGGTTGATCATTTAGCCCCTCAAACTATTCTATCTTGTTTTTAAATAAAGGGTTAATATGAGCTAACTGCCATGTACTTGAGAATGTCATGCCCTTACAGCTCTTTATCATTTGGATAGCAACCTTGAAATGTCTTCAATTTGAGAATGGCAATGGGTCTCAGGTCAATTTATTTAGATAAACCTATAATAAGGTAAGGTTGTAGCCAACCACCACCATTTGAACATCATTTGTTAGCTGAGAACTCAAAAGCAACAAACAAAAATGAAGTCAAGAGAGGCTTAAATGTCAAAATAAGGACCCATTGTTTGGTGGATAAATATCAATAAAAAAATTAATCAAATTTTTTATTGACCATCTTATCCATATTCTTATACTTCTTTAGATAGATAAATTATTTTTTTATAATAAATACTTATCAATAAAATTGAGGAAGTCTTACCCATCTAGGAGCTAGGTAAGTCATTTTCTTGTGAACGAAAAAAATAATATTTTTATTTAATTGCTAATATTCTTAACTTATAATAATAATGCAATAATATATAATACTATCTTATATATAATAATATGATATTATTATCGAACAATAATATTTTATTATTTTAATATAATATATTATTATAATATTATAATATAATATATTATTTTATTATTATAATATATTAATTAATATCTTATATTATTTAGATAAAATAAAATATAATATAATAGTATATTATTTTAATATATTATAATATTATATACTATATTATAATATTTATTTTATTTTATTATATATAATATAATTTATTATATTTTATTAGATTATATATTATAATATATATAATATATTATATTATGTTATTATAAATAAAAGATATTATAGAAAATATGGATAGATTTTATTAACTTATTTAAAAAATTAATAATGCAAATGTATATAGATAACAGATTTTTAAGTTATTTTTAATATATAAAAGAATATGAATAAATTATTTTTCTATCTAAATAGTATCTGAAAAATATGTATTTAAAAAAATATAAATTTTTTGATAAATTTTTTATTCTCAAAATAATGGTATAGAGTGGGAGAGAATAAAAAGAAAATAAAGTGCTGAAGAAAACAAGATGAGTTACAAACCTGCCATCGCTCCATATTCTTGGAGCATATTACATTCTTCTAGTATGGACTCTACAAGCTTGCTGATAAGTTGAGCCAAGAGTTAACCAGCTAATGGTCCACCATAGTGCTTCTATTGTTCTAGGAGCCTAAGATCAAGGTTTCAATGATTTGACCTACAGTGACTTGTTGAGTCTGAGGGTCCAAGCCTAACATGATCCCTCTAGAATCTGATTGGTCTTGGAAACGCTAACCAACTCAATTACGCAACTTCATCCATTTTGGATTAAAGAGTATGGAACAAATAACTGCTTCAAGTTCCCAATTACTTGGGTTACCGGATCTGGTTGAGTGGTATATTAAAAAATGTAGCTGATGGCGATGCCATTGTGACAAAGTTAACAATACTTTATGAAAAACAGAAAAAAAAAAAAAAAAAGAAGCAACGCTTTACAGAAGAAAAAGGTCTTATGTGCACTGATGCATTTGTATGAGACTGGAAAAGGTCAGCTCTTGTTGCGGTTTTGTATCAAATAATTTGTGGTTTAATCTCTTTTAACCTGTATTTGTATTTGTGTGCTATATATGTTTCATCTGTCATTTGTTTGTCTCATATATGTTTTCAGCATCTCCCTTCCTTTCTTTACTCTATTTTTTTCAGATTTGTAGCATCATAGAAACATATCACACATTATATAATATATATCATAAGTATCTTGTATCATTTGTGGTATATCATTGACCATATATGTTGTAAAATATATTTTTTTAATGTAGTTGGAAGAGATGGCAGAAAACATGGTCAGATGGAGTTTTATAGGATGACTTGTTATAGCACATTTTATAAAATATATTGGATGTAGTCTAAGAAGGTTGACAAAATTATTTTCTTCTTTATAAAAAAATAAAGAAAAGATTCACTTATAGAAGATAGAAAAATCAAAATTGAAAAAATTGGAAGCATGTGCAATATTGTTCTAAGATGTATTTTATTTCTCATCCTAAAAATACCATACCAAGATATGACCGATATCTTCCATCCACGAGCATGACTGTAGAGGAGGTTGATAAAGACTCTTTTACCATTCATGAAGATGAAAAAAAGAAATATTACAATAGAAAAGAGAACTATTGAAGAATAGAGAAGAAGTTTAGAAGGCTCTTGGATGGCTTATAGGATTAAATCCCAAGGAGGCCTTTTTATACCAACATATTCTGACCATTTGGGCTGGCCCATTAAAGCCAGAAATAAAATTTTTAACGTTCAGAAATTTAAAAGCCCAAAATTAAAAGCCCAACATTCAAAATATTATGTTTCGGGTTGGCAGGAAACCAAGCCTGCAGCCATGCCCCACCCGATTTGGTTATCTTCCATTCTGTTTTGTTTGCATGTGCATGTATTAAAGATTTTTCTTCAAACCTCCTCAAATACTCCTAAGAGCTTGGGCAAACCTTCTTCTTATAAAAAAGGCTCAAACAATCTTTTCATTTCCAACATGGGACTAAAAGATCTCAATCAAGATAGTCAAAAGATAAAGCACATTTGGAGGAAAACATATTTGAAGAATTTTGGATTTTCAAATTTAAATTTTCCTCCAACAATCCCTTACAAAACTTAGAATTTTTCAAATAATAGTAAAATAAAATAAAATATAAATTTTTGGATGCTTATACTATGCAATGGGTAAGGTGTCTTTATAAGGCTTAACCTTATTTAGTATGAATAGTTTCCATCTGAAAGAATCGGAGTAAATCAAATCTTGATCTATGCTCCTTTGACCTAGATTTTAACTACCACACACATAGTACAGAGTTCTTCATCACGAATCCGTGCATTAGTAGCCCTGTATATATATCTTAATTTTTCATGAGAATTAATCGAGATAGTCCAAATCTCATATCTGCAGCCATATACGGAGCTCTTATATATGTGAGTCCCTCCAAGAATGTGTGTAGAGTCACATCTCGCAAAAAATATCATCTCAGGTCTCATTCAGAACTATAACTCTTCTTTAATCACTACACAAGAGTACTAAATACTATAGGAATAGGATATAATATCAGTTCAATATATGCTTTTTGACTAACCAATTAGGTTGTTATTATCATATTGAACTTACTTCAAGAGATCTCTCATCACTGAGGTTGGATTTCTACTATTGAAAGATCCATTACGGGCAAACTTCCATCCGCTTGATGTCTTAAGGTTCTTCATCCTGTCAAGCCTTTAGTAAAATAGTCAGCAAGAATTTGGTTAGATCTTATAAAATTTAATAATATAATATCATGTTTTAATTATCATCTAATACACTTTTGTTTAAGTTTACATATCTATTAGTTTTAGAATTTATGAGTTTCTTTACATAGAAATCAATTGTAGCTCTATAATCACAGTGAATAGATATAAGAGGAATAAGAGTTTGTATCAAAGGAATAGATGATCATAAATTTTTTAGCCACTCAATTTCTAAAGATGTGATATCAAAGGCTATTAATTCTACCTCCATAGTGCTAGAGTGCTTCTAGCTATTATAGTTTGCTTTATAAATTGTCAAGAAATAGCACTACCATCAAGAGTAAAGATATATCCAGAAGTAGACTAAATATATAAAGGATCAGACATCCAGTTGGCATCACTATATCCCTCAAGCATAGCAGGATAGCCAACATATCTAAGCTCATAAGATGTGGTACCTTTAAGATATCAGAATACTCTTTCTAAAGCAATCCAGTGAGACATGCTACAGTTACTGGTATACCTACTCAATTTGAAAACAATATAAGTAATATCATGTCTAGTTCTATTGGCTAAATGCAAGAGTGATCCAATGATTTGAGCATATTTTTCTTGATTCACAGAGTTACCAGTATTGTTTACTAATTGAACACGAAGATTATATAGTGTAGACACACGACTGAGTATCTAAATTTGTTTAAGATCATTTGAGTACAGTGTGATTAAGTTAGATAATAAGAATTAAATGATGTAATAATCTTCATACTTAAGATTACAACAGCTTGACCACAATCTTTCATGTTAAAGTGATTTGATAATAAAATTTTGATATTATTAATTAAATCAATATCTAGTGCTAGTATTAGACTATTATTTATATATAGACAAAAAAAGAAATATCGATTATCAAGTCCCTTATAACATAGACAATTGTCAAAATCATTAATTTAAAAATAATAAGAAAGAATAATACTATCAAAGTTCTCGTACTAGTGCTTAGGTGCTTGTTTCAGCACATATAAGGACATAATTAGCTTACACACTTTATTTTCTTGTCCAGGCACAGAAAAACTTTCAAATTATCTCACATAGATCTCTTCTTTTAGATCACCATGAAGGAAAGCAATTTTGATATCTATTTAATGAATAAGAAGTTTATGAATAGAAGCTAAAGCAAGAAAACTCAAATAATAGACATATGAGCAACAGCTGAATATGTATCAAAAAAGTCAAAGCCAGCATTTTGCTCAAATTCTTGAGCTACAAACTGTGCCTTATATCTTTCCACAGATCCATCCACTCTAATTTTTTTCTTAAAGATCCACTTACATCCAAGAGATTTGCTTCTATAAGGTAAATCAGTAAGAATCCAAATATTATTTTCAATGATTAATTCTATCTCACCATTTATAGCCTTCTAAAAAAGCTTCAGAAGAGCTCATAGCATCTTGATAAACTATCGATGTTTCTTCAATCATGAAGGTGATAAATTCTTCACCGAAACTCTTTGCAGTTCTAGCTCTCTTGCTCCTCCTAAGTTCAAGTGGAAGGTTAGGTTTTATAAGGTTATGATCAGGTAAGGATGATTTGATGAAAAACCAAAAGTTGAAGATATTGATGGATAATCAAATGCTTGACTAAAAATTTGAGTTTTGAAAGGAAAGATATTTTTTGTTGGAACAATACTTAAAATTTCAGATGTAATTTAAAAAAATTAATAAGAATTTTGATTATAAAAGAATATTATAAATAACTTACAGAAATTTAAGAATAAAAAATGATCAAACCGAAAGCATGCGAGACACTGTTCTAAGGCATATTTTATTTCTCATGCAAAAAATACACGGAAACACCGCCTCAAGATATGACTAGTATCCTTTTCCTACGAGCACAACTATGGAGAAGGTTGATAAAAACTCTTTCAGCATCTAGAAAGATGAAGAGAATAAAAAATATTATAATTAAAGAGAAAAAATCATTGGAGAAAGAAGATTAGAAGGCTTTTGGATAGCTTGTTGGATTAGGTCCCAAGTGGACCTTTTTATAGCTAACCAATATGATTGTTTATGATCGTTGGGATTTTTATTGATCTATTAAGGTCTTTAATAAGGAGTTTAATAGTCAGAATCTTTAATACAAAGTCCAATAGTCATAACATAAAAATTAGATTAAATGCACATTATCGTTGGTAATTAGGAGCCCAACGGTCAGAATTTAAAATCATGATAATGAAAAGATTAAAATATTTAAATGATAAAATTAAAAACAACATAAAAAATGCTTGGAAAAAAATCTTAGAAAAATTTTGAGATTTTTTTTGGATTCTCTTCAACAATCTCCCACAAAATTTAAAATTTTTTAAAAAATTATAAAATAAAATAACACAAATTTCTGGGTACTTATACTATACAATGGGTAAGGTAATTTAACCTTACTTAGTTTGAGTAGTTCCAATCTAAAAGAATTGAAGCGAACCAGATCTTGAACTATGTTTCTTTAATCTAGACTTCAACTACTACATATATAGTACAGAGTTTCTTCATCGCTAGTCTATACATTAATGGCTCTGCACATATGTTTTGATTTTTCATGAGTTGCTAGAAATAGCCCAAATCTCATATTTGCAGTTATGTACGGATATTCTCATATAGGTAAGTCCCTCTAAGGATGTGTATAGAGTCACATCTCATGAAAAATACCATCTCGAATCTCATTCAGAGATAAACTCTTTCTAACCACTACATAAGAGCACTAATCACTATAGGGATATGATGGAGTCTATGACTCTTATATTAGATAAATCACTTGTACTTCCTAACCAACTAATTAGCTTGTTATTATCACATTGAACCTTTTTCGAGAAATCTTCTATCACAGATGTTGGGTTCCCACTATTAAAAGATCCATTATAGACAAAGCCCCATCCCTCTCAATGACTCTAGAATTTTAATCCTATTTAATTTTTTAGCAAGGTACACTGATAAAAAAGCCTTCCCCCACAATTTTTGAAATATACTAGAACTTATGGTATTGCCAAAGACCATTAATAACTTCATTTTAGTCTCCAGACAAAAAAGAATACAAAGACATCAAAGAAAAAAAACCTTCCTGTAATGCATCAGTTACCAGACATCACTAACAAAACAAATATCATGCTGCAGAAATCCTGATTCAGCCTAATAAAAATGGATGCATTGATGCAAAACAGGGAGGCAATAATTCATTCCCATTAATCTCAGAACACAAGCAGGTTCAGTTACGGAAATCAAATACGAAGTATACATCATTTACATGTGGCCAAGTCCTACTTATCTAGATCCACGTGTCCCTGATTCATAATCACATGAATTTTACGTGTGATAGACACAATACTGAAGGTACCAGTAAATTACAGGAATGAGCTTTTTTTTTGGATAGATATCTCTTTCATATCTAATGACACTTAATAACTTGTGACTCTCTGACCCTCAACAACATCAATTCGCTCATGCAGATGCAATAAACAACAACTAATCTGAAATTCCACCTAAGGTCTCTGACTCAGTGCGCATTATGATGCACAAACCATGAAAAATGTAATTGAACAAGTAATTATCCAGATACATTCATGGAAAAGATTTGTGTTTTATTGAATGCATTGCCATATTTTTGTTATCTTATTAATCCCCTTAGAATTGAAAGCTCACAGAATTGGCATTCACAATCATAAATTATGTAAAGAACAATATGGGAATTAAAAGTTCAGAAAATATAGAAAATAACAAAAGAGATGTAGTGTAATGCAGAAAAGATGAGTTTGCATGTTTGTCAGGTTGAATGGTCTTTGAAAAGTAGGGATCAATTCTATGATTTAACCAATGAGCAACAGTTGACTCAGACCAAGAGATATGGAAAAACTTTCAGTACATTTTTAACTTAGTTGTCTATTTTATTTATTTCAGGCTTATGCTTACTACCATGAACAACTTCAAGCCATCCCAATACCTTCTAACAGTACCAAAAATAGGATGAGGAATGTGGTACAAATGCGAACAACATTGTGGTAGAAGTTCTAGGAAAGCTGTAGTTCCTTTGTGTTTTATAATTTTGCCTTCTCCCTATATTAGCTATTTATGCAGAGGGTACCATAATTAGTGGGTTTCTTGATGAATAAGGATAGATAAACTCAAAGAAACTGAACAGTCGGGACAAGGTTTGATGGTTGTTTGAACTTTTTATTTTTTTCCTGAACCCTCTTTTTGAGCTGGTTGATGAAATTTTCATAAACAATTGAAAACACTTTGATTTTAGATTTTCAAAGCAAAAAGTATTTAAATGATTCAAAATCAATTTACTTCTCCAAACTATTATCTCTTCATCAATGTCCTATAATTCACACAAAAAACCTAGCAGCCAGAATCTAGTTCTACTGCAATCATGCCCCAATCACGAGGCAGATGAGGAGCAGAGGGGTTCCTAGAAGCAAGAATGTCAAGCATCTAACATGCAAAAATTAAACAAATCATAGAAATTGTCATCTCTTTTGCTGAAAGTCTGTTTTCATTGGTAGCTAGGTCATGGTTGGACTTAAAAAATGAAACAATATGATTAGCTTTTTATAGAGCATATATGAACATCAATAAGAAATCAAACAAAAAAACTATCAGAACTCAGAATGTAGGTACCAGAGGGATGGTATCAAGCAAGCTTGGAGGGTCTGGACCAAAAAATAATATTGCTGATAAGAAAATATTCATGTAATGTTAAAAGGTGTTCATACATGGTGCCTTGGTCTACACAAGAATTACAGTTCATGAGTGCATCAATCTTCCTTATGGATGAATAAGATTTTACAAGGCTATGGACATAGATTACTCTGTGTGAGTGATCAAATGGGCATTCAACTCACGCAATAATGAGGTCTTATTTCTAAGACATTCCTCTACATGCATTATAGACCAGCTTAAAATGGAGGGCGACAGAAACTGATCTAATATTGCTTATTTGTACAATATGTATAATTTTTCAAACACACCAGGCTGACTGTCCACGTATTATGATGAATCCTCCAACATTAACTTGTAATTTAGAAAGCAAATACTTCTAGTTTATGGCTGACAGCAAATCATTTATTAGTCAGAAATTGTTATACATGTATCAAGGGGATGTGAATAAGTATCAATCAGCCTACTAAAATATACATCTATAAAGATACAAAATGAATAAGACTAATGTCCATATTTGATAAAACATGTATAGTTATAAATTAGACAAGGAATACCTATATTTCTTTAAACATAACAGACATTAATCAAATATTTGAGTATACCAATGAGTTAGATGGATAAGAAAATTAATAAGAATTTTGATTGTCAAAGAATATGGTAAATAACTTACAGAAATTCAAGAATAAAAATTGATCAAACTGGAAATTCAAGAAAAAAAATTGATCAAACTGGAAGCGTGCAAGGGACTATCCTAAAACATATTTCCATCCCTCGTACAAGAAATACCCAAAAACACCACCCCAAGATGAAAACTTTATTAAAGAAAATTATATATGACTTACAGAATAATAAGAAATGAAAAATGATAAAATTGAAAGCGTGCGATATACTATCTTAAGGCATATCTCTGTCCCTCATGCAAGAAATATTTGAAAACACCATCCAAAGATACGATCAGTATCCTCCCTCTACGAGCATGACCGTGGAGGAGGTTAATGATGAATCTTTCAGCACTCAAAAAAAAATGAAGAGAAGAAAAAATATTGTAACTAAAGAGGGAAAATCATGGGAGAAAGAAGATTAGAAGGCTCTTGGATAGCTTGTTGGATTAGGTCCCAAGAGAGCCTTTTTATAGCCAACCAATATAACTGTTTATGATGGTTTATGACCGTTGGGGCTTTCATTGACCCATTAAAGCTTTTAATAAGGAGTTCAATAGTCAGAATATTTAATATGAAGTCCAACAATCATAAAATAAAAACTAAACTAAATGCACATGACCGTTGATAATTAGGAGCCCAATGGTCAGAAATTAAAATCATAATAATAAAAAGATTAAAATATTTAAATGATAAAATTAAAAATAAGATTAAAAATGCTTGGAGAAAATTTTAGGAAAATTTTGAGTTTTTCTTTTTGGATGCTCTCCAACGGTTTTTAAAGAAAGTTGCATTTCTAGATTCAATGACAGTATCATTTGAGATTCCATTGATTTCAGAATTGACTACTAAAAATCTATAATTGTTGCTATCAAAAAAATATCCTACAAAGGCAACATCTACAGTTCTAGCTCCAATCTTTTTTTTTTTGGTTCAAGAATTCTAACCTTTGCTAGACAATCCCATACTCAGAAGTAGCTTAGTCTAGGAATGTATCCCTTCCAAAGTTCATATGGAGTTTTTTTATTATCCTTAGGTAAAATTCTATTTAGAATATAACAGATTGATAAACGAGCCTCCCCCCACAAGTTTTAAGGTACATCAAAACTTATAATTATGGCATTGACCATCTCTATTAGGATTCAATTTTTTTGCTCAACCACACCATTAGATTGAGATGAGTATAGAGTTGTAACTTCATGAATTATTCCATGCTCTTTACAGAATAAAGCAAATTCATTTGAAGTATACTCACCTCCTCTATTAGACCTTATTATCTTAGTCTTTTTCTCTTGTTGGTTTTTAGCTTCAGCTTTGTAAATCTTAAATTTACTAAGAACTTCATCTTTAGTTTTTAAGAGATAAGTGTAACAGTATTTCAAAAAGTCATCTATGAAAGTCACAAAATATCGACTTCCTCCTCTGATTAGTCCCCTATATGAGTTACATACATTACTATGAATAAGTTCTAACTTTTGGATATTCTTAATTAAGATTGATTTGAAAGGTTTCCTAGGTCGCTTGGATTGTGTCAGATTTCATGTTTAATACTATGATCGATTTTGAACTTAGGGATTAAATTTAAATTGAATATCTTCATGATTGACCTATGATTTATATGATCTAGCCTACTATGCCACACATCATAAGATTTAGTACTCATCATATGAGATTGAGTAGAGACAAAGGAAGACTTCTCATTAATTGAAAGAGGCAGTATATTGATCTTGAAAAGACCCTCAGATACGAAACTTTTTTCAATAAATATTTCTTCTTTGGAGATTACAACTTTATTTAACACTAACACAACTTTATAATCTAATTGTACCAATAAAGATCCACTTATTAGGTTCCTACGAATCTCGAAAACATACTAGACACCATGTAGAATAAGTGTCTTTCTAGATGTCAGCCTTAACTTGACAGTTCCAATCTGTATCACATTGATAGACGTACATCCCATCTCCTATGGTTACACTTCCTCCACTTGAGTTCTAATAGGAACAAAATCAAGTCCTATCATTACAGACATGAATATTGGCACTAGAATCTAACCACCAATCTAAGTTTGAAAAAATAACATTAATAGTAGATACAAAGGTTACTAACCTAAAGGTAGTGTTTGAACGTCTAACCTCTATCATGTTGATTTGAGACTTAGGCTGGTTCAATTGATCCTTCTTGAAAATGATGACCTTTTCTTTCTTCCTATGATAGCAATCAGCAGCCAGATGATTGTTCAGACCACAAACATGGTAGAACCTTGTATCATTATTCTTCTAATTCTCTTTTGGCTAATTAAGTTTAGGTTTGTCTTTAGGACTTTTACCCTTGGGCTTAAAATTCCTTCCTTTAGGTTTAAAGTTGTGGTTTTGATATTGTCTAGGTTGATGACCCTTAAAATTATGATTCTTATCTTGAGAATCAATCTCAGTTAAGTTGACCTTGGTTTGCAGCTAATTCTCTTTAGCCTTCCTAAGTCGATGTTGGTCTTCTATTCTAATAGATTGGATGACTAATTTAAGATTAAGTATTCCTTAAGTTCTTCTAAGTTCTTGGGCAAACTTAGACCAAAAAAATAGTAATTTATCAATTAGGCACGATATTTGGTAATTTTCATCTAACATGGAACTACCCTTACGGATATCATGAATATAGTTTTGAGATTGATGGATTTGGTCATTGATGGGAACATTGTCTATCATCTTATAATTGTTAAAGTCTATAACGGTAAACCTTTGAGCACTTTTATTATCTATAATGTAGGCATCTTCTAAGATATATCAAACATCTTTAGCAGTCTTATATTTTCTGTAGATTTTATACAATTCATCTAAAAGATAGCTAAAAATTCTAAACCTATAATGGAACTCAATTTCTCCTAGCGATTTGTCGAATACATATTGAGTATCAGAGGATTCAGGAGAGGATCCTTTTCAAGGATGAGGATTTTTTCCTATAGCAGATATAAGGCCCAATGTTATGAGCCAAGCTTTTAGATGTTTTTGGCATCTAGCAAATCCTGAGCCATGAAATTTTTCAGACTTGAGACTAGAGGCATCATCACTATCCATTCTAAGAGATTTAGGAAAGAAAATTAGAGAAGAGAAGATTAAAATAAATAAACTGCAAAAAAAATTCAAAAATTCTACTCAGTATTTCCATGATTCTGAATAATCTTTAAAATTGTTTGAGCCTTTAAAGTTATTGGATTAAATCCAACAAAATGAACTATTGATTGAATTGATAACTATTATATCTAAAATTTAGTAAATAAATTTTTAAGAAAAGAACAAGGGTATTCCAATAAATTAAGCTTTGACTTGAAGAATGCTAATCCAAATTTAATTCAAATAAATTAACACAATAAGTTATGTACTATTGGATTAGCACTCTATTAGCTTCTTAAACACAATCCATAAAAATATGCCTTAGATTGTTAGAGCATATTTTATGAAATACACCAGATATAGTCTAAAAAAGCTAACAAAACTATTATCTTTTTTATAAGAAATTAAAAAAAAGACTGACTTACAGAAGATAGCAAAACTAAAATTGAAAAAATCAGAAGTATGCATAGCACTATCCTAAGGTGTACTTCCATCCCTCATGCAGAAAATATCTAGAAATATCACCTCAAGATATGACTGGTATCCTCCGCCTGCGAGTATAACTATGGAGAAGATTGATGAAGACTCTTTCAACACCTAGAAAGATAAAAAAAATATTGCAATAGAAAAAAAAATCCTAGGAGAATAGAGAAGAAGTATAGAAGGAAAAAGCTTAGAAGACGCCTATTAAGGTCAAAAATAAAACTTCCAACCTTTAGAAATTAAAGAGCCTAAAATTAAAAGCTCAATATTCAGAAAATTAAAAGTCCAACATTCAAAAAATTAAAATGATAATTAAAATTTACATGGTCAAATAAAAATTAAAAAATAATGTTTCAGATTGGCAGGGTGCTAAGCCCATGTGCGGCCCAATTTGATTTGGTTGACGCATATTAAAGTTTTTTCTTAAATCTCCTTAAACGCCTCTTAGGGCTTAGGCAAATCCTTTTCTCATATAAAGGGCTTAAACAATCTTTCCATTCTCGATGTGGAACTAAAAGATCTCAATTAAGATGGTCAAAAGGAAAAGCACATTTGGAGGAAAACTTATTTCAAAAATTATGGATTTTCAAATTTAAATTTCCTTCCAACATAACTCATACCCATCGAGATGATAGTTTTATCAGGGATGAGTCGAAAGATATATTTGTATATATTGATAATAAATTTGTATAATGATCTGTAGTTTTATTTTTTTCAAATATTAAGATATGACTTTTTTCTTAAATATAGGATAAAGCTTCATCCCTTATGGTGGAGCGTGTCGGCCCTTTAGCATCTACGAGGCCAGTTGTGTCGAGGCCCAGATGATTACAAAGTTGCTAAGACTGGAATGTTATGTCCAGACGGGGGTTATGGAGTTGGAGTCACCCCATTCGATTGTTTGTAATGAGTAGATACACTCAAAATGCTAGAGAGAGGTATCAATGCAGATATTTGTAGGATCGAGGTGCAGATTGGGATAATGAAACAAAGTTATGACACTAAGATACACATCTTGAGGACTTAGATTGAAAAGCCGACATCCTTGTTGCAGACATTTGTGGACTTTAAGATAAATAAGTACATAACTACATCTATATTTTTGCATAGGCTTAATGATTTGAATATATTATGATTTTCATATTGTCATTTTTTGAAGTTTCTCTATTTTCTTTATAGATTCCTGATAGTTCCAAAGGTCGTAAAGATGATGACGATCATGCTCCTATGGATCATTGATAGCACGATAACTCTTTTTTTTTCTGAGTTATATATATATATATATATATATATATATATATATATATATATATATATATATATATATATATATATATGAACTAATGACACACAGAAGCATCATTTATTTGGAATTAGCTGATGCTTTAAAGTGTCGTTAGATTGCATCATTCACTCTTTACAATGCGAAAAGGAAGCATCAATAAATAATTTTTCATACTTTCATTTCTGATGGTTTTGTGATGCTTTGTGAAGCGCCGGAAGTTTATTTTACAATGCTCATAAGCATTGGCATATGAATTAATTAGCATTAGAAATGATCCAATTTACCATAGTGTGTCGATTATCCTCCATTTGATAGGCATTCTAAATAGATCATTGACATGACGGGATACATAACTATATTATTTGATAATGGAAGTGTATCATTAATTATCTTCAATTATTCTTCCTAGATGAGTGAATTTCTCAAAAATTAATCGATACAGCATTTTAAATAATTTTATTATGAATATTCATGGCCAAACAAGGGTAATAAATTAATGAAGCCAATTATTAATGTTAATGATAATCTTTTTGCTCTTTTTGTTCCAATGTTCGAGCTGCTTGACGCTCTTTTTCCTCAAATGAATAAAAATATAAATTATAAAAAAAATATAAATTTGTAAAATATGCATTTTTCTTCTATCACAATTTGTTCTCTATTTTTGGATTCTTACCATTTTGTTTCCAAACATTTGAAAAACATTTTGTTTTCCCCTTGAATTGCAAACCTTTGGTCCTAGATAAATGGCTTCCAAAAGTTGAAATGGCATTTATGTTCTAAATTGTACTTAGGTGTAAACCAAATAAGCCTTTACCATCATGATCTATGGGTTATTATGCATTCCCAATCAGCACTCCAGTTCTCAACAATGACGATTGGTATGATCAAATTAATAAATATCCAAGTAGATTCTGGGCAAAATATGGTAAAAAGGTTCTTTAAGAAAAAAATCAATTCTAATTGAGATCAAGAACCAGATTTTAATCTAAATCAGATTTTTTAAACACTAGGAATACTAATTTCTTGAACATAGAGTTGAAGGACAATTTTTTTTTTTTTCTGGTTTTCTATGATACTACTTATAACTAGTATTGTTCATTTCCCTTTCCACCACTTGATATATAAATAAGAGATAATCCAAAGATATGAATTTTTTCTTTAAGGTTTTTTAGTAGTGCATATCATGATCAACTGTGAAGATCTCTAATATGGATGCCAAATAATTAATTTCTAAACTATTAGTTTTTTGTTAAAAGTTTAAAGTATACCATGTAATCCAACTTTATCACTAAAATAAACAAGAATACTTTATCTTTTAATATAGTTTTATTACTTAATCATATGATGTTGTCCACAAACCACAGCTATCACTAGCATCATATAAAATGAGCTTGAATTTGCCTTAGGAAAAATTATAGCAATACCTTTCAACTTTATACCCTTTATACATAGATCCTAAAAGTTTCAAAAGTATTAACTAGCTACCAAAACTTCAAATTTATTGCAATATAACCCAACTGTCCTTCTGAATTCTAACACCATTAATAGAGTGAGAAAAAAGATAAAAAATATCCTTGATTCAAAGAGGTTGTCTTTTGTCATTCATCTACTTGCATAAATCTTAAACCACTCCATCTCTATAATCCATCTATTTGTATAAATCTTAAAGCACTCAATTCTCTCTCATCTGTCTACCTACATAAATATTAAAGTACTTCATTTTCTATCATTCATCCATTTGCATAAATATTAAAGTGCTCTATTCTTTGTCATTCATTTAACAGCACAGATCTTAAAGTGATTGAGGGGGGTTTGAAGAGCCATCATACGACTCTATCTAGGGCACATCTTGAACTGACTCTATCTATGGCATAGGAGAAGAGGGGTTATGAGTTGAGCTGAGGCCGTCATCGTTCCTCTGGCTCCCATTTTGCACCTTTTCGAGGCGGCGTTCAATCTCCTAAACTTTTTGTTTGAGGTTATTCTCTCAGTGAGATTTTTCAAGTTGTTGAGAGTAACCTAGAGTTAAGTCTCCACCGGAAGAGACAAGAGACTGCGAGGGCTTCAATGGGATGGGGATCATCTGGCAACAGGAGCAAAGCGATGGGTTCACCGGGGGACTGGATTCAAGCTCTTAAAGTAAGATTGTCAACTGTGTCGAGAGGGAGCCGTCTGAAGAATAGGCTCCTGGGGCTGCTACTGCTTCATCACCTGCTAAAGTCGTTGCATGATATGGTTAGTGCTTGGATCTATTGGACCAAAACATCAATTGCTAAGGATCCGACATTTCGAGAGGTTGTGTGTGTCCCAAAGTAGCGGACAGTCGGGCAATGCTACCTTGGCTGTGGAGAGATGATTGTCGGTGAGATAATAGAGTTGTTATATGCTCTTATTTTCATCGTATCCCTTTTCTCTTCAAACAAATTCTTTCCTCAATGCCAAACTATTACTGCAAATCCCTGATTCGAGGTAAACAATAGTGGTCGACCTCCTTCCCACGTCACTGGTCAGTCTCAATCCAAAGACAGGGGCTCTTTGGAGAATCTGCAAATCAAGTCTATTGTCGTCAGAGATTCTTCGATGTGAGATCCTTCGATGTTTAAGTTAGTTAAAATTTAAAAATAATAATAAAAAAAATGTAAATGAGAATAATTTATTTTTTAAAATAAAATTTATCTGAGAATCTTATATATATTTTTTTATATAGAGTGGAATAGTCGAATATTATCTTTAAGTTTGGTGAAGGAAACAGAGAATCATTGCCTATGATTGTGAACATTGTGGATTGTAAGTTATGGGCATTAATTGCATCACATTAATTCATATTCCCGTGATTTATGAAAACCATCTGAGGCTTTAGGAGATTCTGTTGGATTGTCTTCTTCCCTAATGACCCTAAGATCAATATGCATCCGACCCGGAGGCTTGAGGTATCTGATGCGAGTGTTCAGCCATAATCTGATAAGAAGAAGGTCAAGTCATGCAGCGAAATCCACGACAACAATCATGTCATACTTGAATGTCACGATTTCTAATGGTAACACAATGTAAAGAGCAGACTACGTAACCAGAAAATCTGTTTTAACCAACAATAATGGCTTACGTCACCAGGAAATTGGGATGCATTATAAAAATAATAAAATTTGTCTGGCCCAAAAAAAAAAAAAAAAGTTGGGTATTATCATGCAATTCTTTGGAGTGGGGACTGCAAATTTTATTAGCAAAAAACTAAAATTTAAGAATCCGGAAAGTACCTGCGTCTGAGGTCTCGTGTATTTACGAGTGGACCCCACCTCCCTGCCACATCAGCCACGCACGCTGTTCTCTGTTCGGGTGGAAACAGCGGAGCTGCTCCATCTTCCTCGCTCTCCACAAAATTTTGAGATTTAAAAGGGAAAAATCTCAATTCCGGGCTTCAGGAGAGAGGAGAAGCCAAGCCATGGATGCGGCGGAGGCGGAGACGGAGCTAAAGAAGGGGTTTGAGACCCTGGAGGTGGTCCAGAAGGACCGCTCCGTCCCGGTCTACCACATCTACCTGAACCGGCCGGCCCAGCGCAACGCCCTTACCCTCCCCTTCTTCTCCGAACTCCCCCGCGCCCTCGCCGCCCTCGACCGCCTCCCCTCCGCCCGTGCCCTCGTCATCTCCGGCCACGGCCCCCACTTCTGCGCCGGCATCGACCTCTCCTCCCTCGCCTCCATCACCGCCGCCCCTCCTCCGACGACCCGGCCGCCGTCCGCGAGCTCCTCCGCCGCCGGATCCTCGCGCTGCAGGACGCGATCTCGGCCGTCGAGCGCTGCCGGAAGCCGGTGGTGGCGGAGATCCACGGCGCCTGCGTCGGCGGTGGGGTCGACCTCGCCGCCGCCTGCGACATCCGGTGCTGCTCCGAGGACGCCTTCTTCTCCGTCAAGGAGGTCGACCTGGCCCTCGCCGCCGACCTCGGGACGCTTCAGCGCCTGCCTGCGATCGTCGGGTACGGGAACGCCGCCGATCTGGCGCTCACGGGGCGGCGGGTCTTGGCGTCGGAGGCCAAGGCGATGGGGCTCGTCTCGAGGGTTTTCCCCTCTCGCCAGGCGTTGGAGGAGGGCGTCGCCGCCCTCGCCGGTGGTAATACAAAATTGCCCTTGTTACTTTCTAAAAATTACGATTTTTAATATTTATTATTAGTAGATAATTATTCGTTTGTTTGGAATTTTGTCCTTATATAAGTCGATTTACCAAAGTACCCCTCAGTCTAAGAAAAAACAGAATGCTAAATTTAATCGGTTTTTATTATAATATTTAGATTTTCTTGCCTGACAGGTTATGTTTGAGGTCTGTTTTTTTATGAATAAATATCTGATCAATTTTCTTGTTCATCAGTTTATCTATATTCTTATATTTTCAAGGTGGATGATTTATTTTTTTATAAATAATATTTATCTATGAAAGCAGAAAAGATTTTATCTAGAGACGAATAAATCATTTTTTTCATCAATTAATAAAGTATGTATTTAGTTTTATTTATAAAATATTTTATTTTTATTTTTAATATCTTTATCATTTTATATTCAATAATTTAATATTTTATTTTTTAAATATAAAAATATAAAAATTATTATGAAAAATATGGATGAATTTTAGAAAAAAAAAGATGAATAATATATTTGGAAGTCATTTTTTTTTAATGTATTAGAAGATATGTATAAATTATTTTTTTATTTAAATATTATTTAAACAATATTGATCTAAAACATATAGATTTTTAGATAATTTTTTTATCAAAAATTTTTTTTGATAAAATTTTTTGATAAATCGTCGTCGTCAGAGGAGGTGGTGGTGATGATGGTGGTTGGGAAGGGAGGACCACAGACGGATGTAGGAGAAAGGAGAAAAATGCTGTGGAGAAGCCGTGGCAGAGGGAGATAGAGGAGCTAGAGGCAAAGATTATTTTTTTAAAAATAATGAAATATATAAAAAATAATATATAATATGTTAAATATTTTTTATAATAAAATATTTTAAAGAAGAATCGTAGTAAAATTCAGATTACAAAATTTAGTTCTAAAACTTCATTGGTTGATTTATTTATTTTTATTGAAGGGTTGGCGGAGAAGTCGAGTTTGGCGGTGATGGGAACGAAGGCGGTGCTGCTGAGAAGCAGAGATCTGACGATGGATCAGGGGCTGGATTACGTCGCTACATGGAACGCGGCGATGCTCATGTCACGTGACCTGGAGGAGGCCGTCTCCGCCCGGCTCCAGAAGCGGAAGCCCGTCTTCTCCAAGCTGTGAGACTTTTTGGGACCATTTAATAATTTAGTTCAGAAGTAGTGTATGAATTTATGCTCTACGATCGTTAGATCAGTGGACCCTTTTCGGTCCTATGTATTACCTCAATCTGGATCTGGGGGGGCTCGACATAAATCGCTGGCATGGCCTTAAAAGGCAATTTTATAATATCTTTGATCAATATCTAAATTGATGTGGCTGATATCATATGATATCTCAAACTTTAGAAGTCATGGTTTTGATGGCTAAATTAGACGTGGTTATTTAGAGAACTCTTCATTTATTAATATCAAGCTGGATATTTATATTTTGTTTTATTTTTTTTCTCAAAATTTTACCCTATTTTGATGAAATTTATTCTACACATGAGACTCCAATGTTTAGTGATTGCAATTAGGCATGTGGCTTGCGGAAGGACGATGTGGTAAGATCTCTTAATATTTTTTTAAAAAAAAATTCTAACTTAAAAATAGAATGATTAAAGTAAAAATATTTTTTTCTTAAAAATAACTATTTTATGATTTTATTGATCTAATATATATAATATAAAACGAAGGCTTCTCAACGGAGAATTCTCTATATGGCACGTGGATTATTAAGAAAAAAGAGGAAAAAACATGTGGAGTTAGTTCGATCAGGAGGAAGTAAAATTGTGGGATTTTTTTTCATTCTGAGTCACATTCGGATGGAACCGTGGAGCCCTCCAACGCCATTCGGTCAAGATCCTTTCGAGCAGCCCGATGACAGCCCCTACCCCCTCCCCTCCCACCCCTCGAGTGGAACCGTAGAGCCTTCGAAGATATGTGGGGAAGGAGAGCACCTAAGGGAGATCAGAGGGGTTTCCCAGGTTATGGTTGGATTTTTTCTTAACATATGGGATTTTGGGCGAGTTGGATTTTTTCTTAACATATGGGATTTTGGGCGAGTTTGTGGCAATGTGAGTAGTTTCTTGATTGAGACTTCTAAGAGAAAAAACAGAGGAAAAAATGAAAGGTAAGATTTTTTTTCATTGATTTTTTTATTTTCATTTTATTTTATTTTTTTTTTGGAGATCTATGAGAAAAGAGAACACCTGATGGAGATCGAAGTGGTTTTTCAAGTTCCGATTGGTTTCTTGGTAGAAACATTTTCATCCATTTTTACTTTAATTTTTTCGTCCTCAGGAGTCCCAACTGGCTGGCAGGCTTGGAGCGGTCGAACAGGGAAGATTAGATGATGGTTGGGGTTTTGTGTTGGGTATTTCCTTTGTTTTTCCGTTCTTGAGAGTGTCGATCAAGTGGAACGGCCCAACAAGGAAGTTTAGACGATGGCTTTTTTTTTTCATTTCATTTCATTTTCTTCTTTGGAGATCTATGGGGAAGGAGAGCGAAGTGGTTTTTCAAGTTCCAGTTGGTTTCTTAGTAGAAGTATTTACCCATTTTTTTTCTAATTTTTCTGTCCTCAGGAGTCCCAATCGGGTGGCAGGCTTGGAGCGGCCAAACAGGGAAGATTAGATGATGGTTGGGGTTTTGTGTTGGGTATTTTTTTTTTTTTTTCATTCTTGAGAGTGTCGATTAGGTGGGATGGCCCAACAGGGAGGCTTAGATGATTGCTGGGGTTTTGTGTTGGGTATTTTCGTTCTTTCTTGGAGGCTCAGTCAGGTGGAACGGCTGAACAGGAAGACAATGGCTTCGGTTTTGTGTTGCATTTTTTTTTATAATTTATATTAAAAATTTTGCTAAAAATATTTATTATAATTTATTTGAATTAAGTTGATATGTTGCAAATTCATTTGGATTGGATGGCCTATGCATTAGAAAATATTTTTAAACAAAATCGGATGGTAAAATAAATTGATTTTATGAAACGTGGTGATGAGATAAATTGATTTTAGTTGGAATGCTATAAGAAAAATGTCCTGTTTCTGATCCAAAAAATCACTGTAACTGACAAGAATATTATCTAATGAAACTCCAATAAATATTAAAAAGATGATAAATTTCAATAAAAAATTTTGTTTAAATTATATTTTGAGATAAAATAAGCATCCAGTAATTAATAATCTGTTGAGAAAAAAAGTTTGATGTTTGAAAGTGAAGCCGAAGTGCCAGAGAAGAGATCCTGCATATCGTGTGTGGAGTTAGTTTGATCAAGAAAGGAAGTGAAATTGTAGAGTTTTTCTTCGTTCTGAATCTCATTCGAGTAGTATCGTGGAGGCCCCATCCCTTTGATTGTGGTCCCCTCCCCCTTCCCTTTGATGTGTGGAGTTAGTTTGATCAAGAAAGGGAGTGAAATTGTAGATCCCTTTGATGTGTGGAGTTAGTTTGATCAAGAAAGAGAGTGAAATTGTAGAGTTTTTCTTCGTTCTGAATCTCATTCGAGTAGTATCGTGGAGGCCCCATCCCTTTGATGTGGTCCCCTCCCCCTTCCCTTTGATGTGGTCTTAAAGTGGAGTTAGTTTGATCAAGAAAGGGAGTGAAATTGTAGATCCCTTTGATGTGTGGAGTTAGTTTGATCAAGAAAGGGAGTGAAATTGTAGAGTTTTTCTTCGTTCTGAATCTCATTCGAGTAGTATCGTGGAGGCCCCATCCCTTTGATGTGGTCCCCTCCCCCTTCCCTTTGATGTGGTCTTAAACTTGACGCATCCAAGCACTGGTAGGTGTGTGTTATCGCAAAAAAAAAAAAAAAAAAAAAAGCAAAAATAAAGGATACGGTTAACGATCGAGGGTTAAACTATAGTCTTACGTGGACCATGATCAGGTCTTGCTTTTTTGTATGCTTATGCTTAAGATTTTCTCTTTCTAAATTCATGGTATCAAACGATATAAGATTTTTTGATGGCACCATTAATAATGCAGGTGATTACAATGGTTCCAAATTCATAGTTCCAAAGGCAGAATTTAGAGCTACTTGGGAAAGATTAAAACATGCTATTCAAAATTTAGGTGCTTCGTATATCACGTTAGAGGATTTGATGAGAGTTATCAGTTGACTTTCGGCTTCATCACATAACGCAGATTCTCATATTCTGCTATGGGATTGGGATCATTTGGTTGCTATCTTCTATCTTTCGAAGCAATATATATTTTCGATTTCATCATTTAATGCGGATTCTCATATTCTACCGCATGGTTGCAGTCTCTTGATTGCTGCTCTTCAATCTAAAATAGAAATGCAGACAGCATGGGGACTGGATTGCCGCAGTTTGCTAATCATACAGGAACCATTTTATGGACCTCTGCTTTTGCAGCCCCTTCTCAGTTTTCAGACATTTTATATAATGATTCTCATGGCTATATTTATTCAAGGATAATTCAATAAAAATCCGATTTTACAGGGAAAAAAAAATGATACATCTACTTTCATTTGTAGCCATTGCTCCATTAAACAAAGTGAAGTGCAAAAAAGAAGAAGAAGAAGAAGAAGAAGAAGACAAATTAAAGTGAATGTGTTTAATAAAAACCTACAAATGTAAAAGCTATCTTCAAAATTAAGTAGGTGAATAATTTTTTTTTTTTTTTTGGTAAAGAAGTAGGTGAATATATCTTTTTTTCTGGTAGAAGAAGAAGTAGGTGAATATTGAATAAACAGCTAGATACTCAGATCATTGGTTGGAGCAACAGGAAAGATTCATGATGTGCATGACAGGTAGGTTGAGCCACCTTGTCTTGATACAGCAATCATAAGACTTATGTATTTGGGCGTCATTTTTCGTATCACTGTGAGTTAATCCTATATCGAATTTTGTATCTGTGGGGAAGGAGAGCATCTGAGGGAGGTCGGAGGGGTTTCTCAAGTTATGGTTGGTTTTTTTCTCAACATAGGATTTTGGACGAGTTGTGGCAGTGCGAGTAGGTTCTCGACTGAGATTTCTAAGAGAAAAAACAGAGGAAAAAAATGAAAGGTAAGTTTTTTTCCATTGATTTTTTTTTTTTTTATTTCATTTCATTTTCTTCTCTAGAGATCCATGGGAAAGGAGAGCACATGATGGAGATCGAAGTGGTTTCTCAAGTTCTGATTGGTTTCTTGATAGAAGTATTTTCACCCATTTTTTCTCTAATTTTTTCGTCCTCAGGAGTCTCAATCAGGTGACAGGCTTGGAGTGGCCAAACAGGGAAGATTAGATGATGGTTGGGGTTTTGTGCTGGGTATTTCTTTTTTTTTTTTTTTTCATTTTTGAGAGTGTCGATAAGGTAGAACGGTTCAACAGAGAAGCTTAGACGATGGCTGGGATTTTGTGTTGGGTATTTTCGTTCTTTTCGGAATCTCAGTCAGATGGAACGACCGAACAGAAAAGCGTAGACAATGGCTGGGGTTTTGTGTTGCATATTTCCTTTCTTTTTTTTTTTTATAATTTGTGTTAAAAATTTTGATAAGAATATTTATTATAATTTATTTGAATTAAGTTGATACACTGCAAATTCATTTGGATTGGATGGCTTATGCATTAGAAAATTTTTTTAAAGAAAATCTTGAACATTTGGAGTTGAAAATCGGATGGCAAAGTAAATTAATTTTATGAGATGTGGTAATAAAATAAATTGATTTTAGTTGGAATGCTATAAGAAGGATGTCCCGTCCTCGATCCAAAAAGTTATTATAACTAACAAGAATATTATCTAATGAAGCTTCAACAAATATTAAAACGACGATGAGTTTCAATGAAAAATTTACAAAAAAAATATTTCATATGGGTGAAAAAATTTTAAGCACACACTTACACGGTCTGTTCCATGCCTTGTCTTTCTGCTGAAGATGGGAGTACCCTGATGAAAGCTACGGCAGATGACTTAGGAAACATAACTTTAAAAAAATATAACATTTTTATGTCTCAAAATTAACATAAATTTAAAATATATATAAAATAAATAGAATAAAATAGTTCAATAAAATAAAATATTTTTTAAATATTATATTTTTTAAAATATTTTTAAATATTTATATTTTTATTTAGAATGTTTGGTATCATCCATGATATCTTTTATATTATATTAAAATTTTAATTTATAAAAATATTATTTAAAAAAAATAAATACATGCTGTGCATCTCGGAGTTCTAAGCTAGTATAACATAATTCTTGAAGTGAATTTTGCATAAAAATCCCTTTAATTATTGGTTCTGCAGGAGATGGTTAGAATATTTTTTTTTTAACAAAATAGTACATAATTAGAGATCCTTGAAGAATTTAATTCTTCAATCTAAGTATGAGATGGGCAATATACATTTGTTGAATATCTATTGAATTTTTGCAGGTCATCCAATACATTTATTTGGAATGTCACATACATATTTGTTTAAACTACCGCTCATCTCATATTTAGACCAACAGATGTAATTACCCAGGAATCCTAAAAATTTATCATTATGCCAAAAAAAAAAAAAAAAATCCAAAGTTGATAAGTAAATGGATTTATGCAAAATCTGCTCTGTGGAAAGGAAACACTAAAGATTTAAATTAACATGATCTGTAATGAAAAGAATCAATTGGCGGGATTTTAGCCTCCTGCATAACTCCAAGTGGGAGCATATTGTTTTGTAGGCATTCACCTTGAGGTTATCGATAGGTCTTTTTACACCATCTCCTTCCTAACGCCAAGGTAGATAATCCATGAAAGAGCTCCCTGATTGCCGATGGGATCCTCCAAGTAGACTTTTGATCCTTACCAGCAATAAGATGAGCATCCATATTGATTGCTCATGAACCTCAATGAATTCAAAGAGGTGCCTTTGAAACTTAACAGATATTATAGGATATCTATTTGTCCAACCACAATGAATACTATTTGTCCAACCACAATGAATAATTGACCAAACAATAAGTTCTTTTATTTTTCCGAATTCCGAATCAACACCCCATTAACATATACACCACTAAAACCAAATTAAGAGTCCAGTCCTGACAAAGAATTGACTTCGCAAATCGAAACCATAACACAAGCTGCAACAAGAATCAAGAAGAAAGGAAAAATGAAAAAAAGACAACATGAAAGGATCATATTGACACATGGTATCCACCAAGAACAGTGATCCTTCCTCAAGTGTCCACAGACGAGGACAATATGGGAAGCTTCAGGCCTGCCTTCTTAACTACACTACCCACTTGCATTAGATCCCTGAATTCGGGTGCAGAAACCTTACTGATTTCCTGCACTGCCTTCGGTTCATGTCTCGGTGCAAGAACCTTACTAATTTCCTGCACTCACTTTGCCTCTACTAGCGAGATTCGATTCCCCAGCCCCATCTGCCAGAGCCAATACTTCCAGTGGCATCTCCCAGCTTCCACTTCTATGTCCCCAACTCGACCGCCGTGGGTGTAACACTGCATGCCCTTGCAAGCCCTCTGTCGGGCTGGTCTCCCTCCTTAAATCTGGGGATGCATCACCAAACCTGCCATTCTTGTCATCCAGACTGTCGGTGTCACTCAGACCTGCTTGTAAATCATTAACATCTGCCCCAATCCTTGCTTCATCCCACAGCACAGGCTTCCTGCCCATCTCAAGATCACCAACTGGTTTCCACATGTTTGGACTGATAAAAGCTCCACCCAGTGATCCTGACTGAAATCCCTGTTCTCGTGGCACTCTTGTCCGGAATTTGTTCTTTGAAGGAGGAATGCATGTGAAGAAAATTTCTTTGAAGTTTGCCACCACTCCTCTATTGTATGGGTTATCTCGCCGGTCATAACGATATCTGAAGTTCTCATAAGTAGTCTACTAGGAAAGAGAATATCCGAATATTATGAAAAAGATGATCCTGACATAAATAATCTCTCTCTACAAGGGAATTCTCAGAAGGCAAATAAATTACCTGGTTTGTACTCATGAGATATAAATGGAAGACAGATAGCCACCAACAAACCACACAGATAAAAAAGTGTAAATTATCAAAATAATGGAAGCTGGAGTCTTGATCATTGCTCTCCAGATAGATGTTTGCTCAGCATTCTTTATTCTAATTACATACACCCAGCAGAATCCAAAAACATAGATGCAGAGTAGAGTTGTTGAGAAGACAAACATATAAAAGAAACGGTAGTTTCGCTGCATTAAAACACAAAGTAGATCAGTGATTAGCATAATATAGGAAGATTGTATTAGCACTGAATCAACCTAGTGAAAAATAATGAGTTGTAAAAATCTCATGAGGTCGGTAGCCAAAAAAGAACCAAAATGAAGATGCAAGTCTACAAGCACATATTCTGCTTAGAAAGCTGATCTCATTAGGACGATAGCAAGAGAAAAATGCTTAGTTTATATTGATGACATTCATATAACTACAGGAAGGAAATAAGTACAATATTACAAGTTCTCTCCCATCTCATAAATTTTTAATTATTCCTTTTTTCTATTCTAAAGATATCATCCACTTGAATCTAATTCAGCAAGCATAAGTTTTATATTCATGCCATCGATACTGCTCTGCTGCCAACTGTCTCCATTAGGCTAACCTAAAAGTCAATCTCATTAGGACAACAACAAGAGAAAATTAACATTGTATATTGACGACATTCATAAACCATAGAAAGAAAATAATTACTGTATTATAAGTTCTCTCCCATCTTATAAATTCTCAATTATTCCTTTGTCTATTCTGAAGTTATCATAAGCTTGTAAATTGCATATCAAAACAGAAACGAAGCTTAAATATTCGTATCTAAAACTAATGAAACTCACAAGCCCTATGCATTGCCCAACCCATGGGCAGTGATGGTCGAAACGTTCCACACAGTTGTTGCAGACTGAGCAATGAGAACAGCGAGGAGGTCGATAGAGCATGCATGTATCACAGTATTTGATCTTCACAGTGATCCCATTGACAACAACATCTTTCATTCGAGGCAAACTTAATTGTGGGGTTTGACTACCCCCAATTTCAGTATTACCATCATAGCCTTCAGGTTCTGGAGGACGTGCATTACGAGGTATTATACCTGGATCTCTACCAGATGTGAGAAGTAGAAGAGCTATATCCTGAAACATACAGCCTGTATCAAACTATTATCTTTAAAAAATAGGTAACAGCCTTGAGCACAACAATATATCACTGTCGAATAAATTACTGTGTATTAAAATCAAAGTACACATAAAATGATAAGGAACTTTTGTATTAGATACCCAAACTTGGTTATGAGTCTTACTGCTGAGCTAGAGTAGCCTTAGTTTATGTTAACTTCATCTTGAAAACATTAGCAAACATCCAGCAAAAGCATTACCAATGTGGGGGAAAAGGAGGGAAGGCAATAGAATTAAATTACCAAGATCCAAACATTGGGGATGCACCTCCCAGGCTCAAACCTAGAACCTCTCCCAAATAGAGGATGATGTGACAATTAGGGTTAAAATTGTAGTCACTGATGATACAAACATAGTATGCAATATATAGCTCAACAGACACATTATTTGAGTCAGTACCCACGGGAGGGCACACTAATTCATAGTTAGCTTAACCAGTAACTTGCATTCCACAACCTATGAAAATCCCAGATGGTAAACAAGATATTTAATTTGGAAGGAAGATATCGGGCAGGAACTTGAAAAAAAATCAAGTCAAGAAGGTTAATATTCAAAAGCTTGTTATTTTCGGCAATCCATTGCAGGGACTATATGGGTTAGCTTAAAGGAATGAAGGAAAACATAAGCAACATCATGAGACATCAGTTACACAAGGCACGTTATGTTGTCCTGGAAGTCATAATGGCTTCTATTCCCAAGTGCTAAAATAAAATCGTCCAGAAGAGATCTATTGGAGGGAGGGGGGGGGTGGGTGCCAAAAAAAAAAAAAAAACTTTAGCATAAGAATAGTATGATTTTTTTAGTTTCATCTCCATCTTGTAGAACAGCATAAATCATGCAAGTTTTACAACTTGTACTTTACCAGGATATGTAATGTATGAAACAAGTGAAAATCACAAGGTGAGCGGTAGAAGACTGTGGAAGCATCGCAACCATTTTTCGCAAAGCAATGTGAGATAAAGGCTCGCATAAGTATACCAAGTTTCCAACTCTCTTGACATACTGTCTTGAAAGACATGATAAATCCAGGTTTAGATGAAAGACCAAGAATATGATGACTTTTGTTACTTCAAATAAATGGTCTTGGAAAGAAATCTCCAACTACCAATTTAGGCGAGGACCAGATTGCAGGTTCCTTCACTTGGAAAACAAGAAAACGTGAGGATTCCTTGCTGACAAGATTGGATGCATGAGCCAACGTCAATATAAGAGATATTAGACGTAAACTCATTTCTCATTCCTGCACACTTGTGTCAAGTAATTATGAACAAGGATAGATATAAAACAATATTTGCAGACTTATCCTGAAATATATTGTAACAAGTCTTCATTAAAAATGCTACAAACACATTTGAGAAGAATTAACACACCCATTTTAGTTAAATCACTAAGCGATCTATATTATTTTCATTAGTAACTTGAAATCATTTATGTAGCTAAAAAACTGACATGAAACAAATCATAAAAATAGGATGGTCTATTTGATGGATGTGAATAAATTATAAACCAATAATGCTGAAATCCATTTTCTAGTCAGTATTTCAGGATGGATTAAGAGTATTGTTAAGTTATCTAAAACACGGCAGCAAGTTAGACTAACAAACATGGTATACGGCCGAAGCCTGATACTTCCTGATTACAAGCACTGGATTTACTCAAAACAGTCAATATCTGAGGTATATGGAAAATCCTTTTCTTACAAACTCAATTGAAACTATAAGATCCTTTACAATGATAAAACAAATTCAAACCTTCTAAGAACAGTGGGAGGGAAATCATAATGTATAAACATGACAGAAGTGATACTCACATATAATGTGAAAGCAACAGCTACTACCATTATCGAAATTCCCGAATGACGAGAAAAATCATCCATTAGTTTTCTGGCGACAAATACACAAAAAATTGACACAGGCGCAATAATGAGGAACATCGTGAGAAACAGTGATCTCACATCAGGTCCAAAGATAAACCTCCCTCCAAGAAAAAATTTCTGCAAAGCATATGATTGACCACATTATTGATGAGTACACTATTAATAAGCCTGCAAGCATATGCTGCATGTCCTGGTAAGGAGGAAAAATAGATATATTGCAATGTCAGGAAGTCAAAAGTATATCAGTTATATTAACGTTTAACTACTGAAGCATGCCAAACTCAACATAAAGAAAGAGTGTTCTTTGATAGTGACAATAGCTAGCACAAATTTTCTTAAATGAAAAGCACAAGTTGTGGGTTAGGCTCCCAATCTAGTTATCCAGAAGCATGCAAATTTAGGAAGCGTGTTACACATACATAACAAGATGACATAAAGTATGGAGAAAAAACATATGAGAAGATTGTTTCAAAGAAGAATACATCATGTTCAAATGGTAGTTCAGCAAGTCCTAGGAAGATCATACCCTAAGCAGTTTCTAAGAAAGTCCAAGATCACACTGAGCCTTGTTGAGCTAGTCAGACAAAGATCATACCCTAAGCAGTACAAAGTCCAAGATCACACCCAAGCCTTGTAGTAGGGATGTCAATGGGGCATATTCGGTGTGGTTAGTGAAAAAACCAAAACCAAAACCGAAATCCCCTACTACCCCTGAAACTGAAACCAAAATCCACTACTGCCCCTGAAATTGAAACCAAAACTGATCTGTTTTTAAAATAAAAAACCATAACCACCATCAACTTTTTTGTTCTTTCAAAATTTTCACATATAAATAACCAAATTAAAGATCAAGGTTCACGAACTCGGTACCGAAACCCATGCCGGCCAGCCGATGGTACGGATCGATACGGATCCGTATCGCATCGGATCGGCGTGAACCGACACAGGCAAAGGAAGCGAACCAAGAAGAGAAAAAAGAAGAAAAAGAGAGAGATAGAGATGGGGGAAGAAAGAAAAAGAGGGAGGGAAAGACGTCGGAGAGGTCGTTGGACAGCCTCCGACGGTACGCTATAGCTGTTAGACGGTGTACTCCACGCTTGCAGCGCCACAGATGTGAAATAGGGGCGATGCCCACTGCCTCCTTCACTATTTTTAATTTTTTTTAAAAAATTCAAAAAGTGAAGCCGACAAACCCATTGCCAGCTTCACTATCCATCGCTTTTTAAAAAAACACGATGAAGAAATAGGGGTGATCGTCCCTGTTCCACAGCCGTACTCCCCCACGCAGTTTCTGCCACTCGATGGCCACAGCGGCCACCCGGCAAACTACAGCAATCTCTCTCCGATACATCGTTCCCCCCTCTTTCTCGCTCATTTAAAAGCCTTATCGGGAGAGACCAGCAACAGAGGCTTTTGCGGCCCTCCGATGGCCGCAGTGGGCCACCGCTAGCCTTTAACGGCGTTGTATTCCCTCTCCCTCTCCTTCTCTCTCTCTTCCTCTCTTTTCTCTCCCTCCTCTGGTGTACCATTCTCTGCAGCTGAACTGTCCCGGTTCCCCGTCAGTCCTGCTCGATACGAGATATACCGATCGGTTCAAACTGGTACGAAATTCATTATTAAAAATATTATCCTTAATTTTCATAATATAATCCATAACTAACCATATTCATAATATAACATTTTGGATTTACACAAAATATAAAGGATACTAAGGATCTTAAAATATCAGGTATGTTTGTCAGTTCTATTTCGGATTGGAGAATCATCAAAACCATAACTAAAACCAAAATCAGATGGTTTTTAATTTTTTTTAAACCTATCATTGAAACCATCCCCATTTAATTTTGGTCAAAACTGCTCCGATCCATTTAGAGATGGATAGAACATTCAGGTATCCATCCCCGTTGACTTCTCTAGTCTGTAGAAACAGGGTTGTATAAGATACATCAACATTTTTGTAATTGACAAAGACTTAATGTACCGAGAGTACCATATCTTTTGGTGCAAGGCCAATACTCTCTATGCCTCTTGGTACCATACCATATCGATGTATGGTTGTTGGTGCCACCTTTGCTGTGTAGGCACCAACTAGATATGGTGTGTCAGTACATTATATTCATGTACAGCACTGTAATGGAACCTGATCAGCTTGGCTTCCAATGCCAAAACTTTCAACCTTGGTTTCAAGCCAGATTGATTCAAACTTTCTAAAATCTAATGCTGTAAAGTCCAAAGTGAGTGTTATGTAGGTCCATCACAAGCACAGTTGTGTTTCTAATTTTGGTATAAAATGACATGACAAGATTTGATATGAAGTGGATAAGTGACAAAAGTGATAAATATTCGGCTAACCTTTCTCTTGGAGTTACTAAGTCAATTGAAAGACTACCTAGATGGTTAGGTTTCATCTGATCTGCACCCAAGTGGGCTTTCCCAAAAGGTACAATCTCTGCCCATGCAATCCAGCAAATGCATCAATTTTTTGTTGATCAGGAGGACCAAGTTCAAATCAAGAAAAAAGGCATTGACCACCATGTTAACAATATAAAATGAAAATAGACCAAAATAGAAACATCTACAGTAGACATCTGTCATATATATTACAATAATGATATCACTAAAGTCACACTAACAATCATGCAATAACCTGAGAAAGAGAAAAACCTCCACATCATTAGCACAAAACTACCTTCTTAGCTAATAAAAGAGTATCTCAGACATAATTTTAAAAAGAATCAAAACAAAAAAAAAAGGACAAAAAGGAATTTTTTAAATAAATATTCTAAACATTTTTCATATACCAGAACCTACAAGGAAATGGAACAAATGCTTTCTCGATTCCAACCCTCAATCCACAACCACCCACCTCCCTCATCCCATCCCCGATCCCACACTCCTACTGCACAGCATTCTTCCCAAAATCGTCAATTTCTCTCATCCCTTACCTTCATTCAAACCTAGCACACCCTCTTTCTCCCGTAGACTCTCAACTCCTTCACTCATTCCATTCAAACATAATACAACCACCTCCATTAATCCTAACATGTTGGTTTTCGAAAGAATTTAGAAAGTGGGGGAGGAAGTAATGTTCCCTTTGCTCTAGATGGGAAGGAAGGGAGAGTAATTTACTGAAGGGTTCTTAATGATGACTAACAACTTTTACCCATGATCTATGCATTCTATGTAAAGCATCAAGCCCCTTTACCTCCATTCTGCAATATCTCTCTCTATATATATATACAGCATGTTCCAATATCCTATGCACACATGACATGAGATCACCACTGGAAAATGTTTCTAAAAAATGTGATAATACTAGCTTCGACCAATTAACAAGCCACAATGCTCTTTTTGAAGAGAATGAAGGAACATGCACATGGGAAAGCTCCCCTTAAGAGCCATACCCAACAAACAGGCCGTCAAGGTGAACCATAGCATCACCTCATAGTCAGCCTTGGTTAGGGCTAGGCCCCACCCCTACTCAAGCCTGGCCCGAAAATTTTTTTGAACTTCGAGCCTGGCTTTGGCCCTATGATTTTAGGAAAAATCAAGCCCGGGCCTGGCCAGAACACATTTAGGCCAGCCCGAACCCCCTTCCTCTCCCTCTGTTTCTCTCCTTCCTCTCTCTCTCTCTCTCTCAACTTCCAACCTCTCTAAGGACTTCTGCTCCAGTGCGAGCGCTCCCCAAAGTCGCCATCATCGTCGAAGGTGGAGGCGACGGCATCCATCGCTGTAGTGGATGTGGCGATCGAGGCCACTGGGGCCCTAGAAGACTCATCTAAACCCATGAAGAGCAACCCGTCCTTGCCCATCACTTCCATGTCTTCTACCAGTAGCACACCCTCTTCCTCTTCTTCCTTGTCGTTGTCTACCTCGCTGCCGTCCTCCCTCTTGTTGGGCGGACGTTTGTGGTGGAGCTTATCCTCCATGGAGGCTGTGAGTGGGGTAGTGGGGGAGAGGCCAACGGTTGTAGAGGACGATGGTGGACTTGAGGATGGATTGACAGGAGGGAGGTGCTCGCCATCACCAGCTCTGTTGCCGACATTGGGCGGCGGGGTTGTGGAGGGAGGAGGGGGAAACTTTTGGCGAGTGCTGTCAGCGAGGGAGTTGCGGTGGGTGGGAAGCGGGTGGTTGTGCTTGGCGGTGTAGGTGATGATGAACATGGCCAGGTCTGTCTGGCTTCGTTCCACCTGCTTCCGAGCCAAGCAACCCTTGGAACTGTTAAGATTCTCCTTACCTTTCACGAGTGTATGGGAAGAGACCAGAGGGATGTGGTGGCAGTGAACAATGTATTCCGACTAGAATCGGACTTACAAATGGGCTCGGGCCCAAGCCAGGTCAATGATAGGCCTGAGCCCAGTATGAAAATAAAATGCGCTCTATATTCGAGTCCAAACCCGGCCTGATTCTATTCGGACCTAGCCCAAAGCCCGACCTGCAGTCGGGCCAGCTCGAACCCATTGGCTCCAGCCTTAGCCTTGGTTCTACTAGGGTAGTGAAGGATGGAAGTGCTCTTACCTATCCCTTTCATAAAGGTCCTACTTGTTTGCCTTGAGCACTCTCTTTCCTAGTGAATTCATACTGCATCCCTTGACCTCTCTAAAGCCTTTCTCTCTTAAATTTTCCATAAGGCTCTTGTAATATATATTACCTTTATGGAGAGATATGAATCTGAAAGGAAAGCCAAGAACCATAGATTGCCTTAGGAATGCCCCACAGCCGCACTATTCCTTAGTTTTCTCTTATTTCTCTTCATATTTCTGTTTCAACAAGTGTTCATGCCAGTTTCTACTTGGATGGTATCTAACATTGACATTGATGTTGCACTAGGAAAGTATAGTTATATAAAAATATTTTGTTTTCTTTTGAGTACATAATTTTTAAAGTACAATCCCATCTTCAGTGAATTTAATCGGAGTCAAGATCTATAATTGGAGCTTCCATCTGATAGGTACTTATAATATGTCTCTGAATAATTTTACAAAAAGAAATCCTCTCAAAAAAAAAAAAAAAGTCAACCTAAAGGACCAGCCTTTTCCTTACACACCCTCTTCCAACTATCATATGAGAACTGTTCTCTCCATTCATGTATTTACCTCACACCTGATAGAAGAAAAAGGGAACCTCTTAGCCTTCAACCAAGTATTCCTGCAGCGATGTGTCACGGATTCATGGTCTGGACCAACTTTAAATCAATTGAGAAATCTAGGAAAAACCTTCCTAAATTATTCATCCAAACTACCATCAGAAACTAGTAAGGTTACCTTGCAAACTCTATGCTTTATACCTACCATAAACATCCATATAATGCCACTAACACATTTCCAAAATAAGAAATCCACCTTAGGGAGGGGGGGAGAGGATAAATGGCAACCTATCATGATCACCTTAAACCACCTCACTAAGAGATATGCAATCATGTCATAGAGCCCCTATTGTTAGTCCTCCACATTTGTGGGATCAGCACTTTCTAGCCATGTTAACAAACCTAAGCCCCAATAATTTTTGGCTATGAATGCCAATCTTAATCTATTATGAATAAGTACTAGAGGTGGCAAAAACTTGTGATTTGCACAAAGAAAATGAATTAGAGATCTAAGAACTGGCAACAGAAAATAATCCTAAAAATTGTAGAGCACAAAGATAATCATTTGGATTTAAAATGATGACAAAATCAATAATGGCAGCTGTTCCTAGTTTCATAACTCTCTGAAGATATTAATTTTCAAGTACAACTTGAACTCCTCACACTTACACTCCACAATGAATACAATTAAGATAATGCATAAACAGCCTTTTCTACTTCATATTGAGATACTGCTCAAGCTTAGACACAAAATATGTAAATTAATATATAACTCATAACTCTTAATAGTCATAGACCAAGTAACAAAATTTTCCTATTTATTAAATATTTGCTACTAATCCTTGAATTATGACAAGAATGATGCTCTTAGAGGCCAACAACTTGTATGACACTAGAAATGATCAACAGATATGTGATAGCCCGAGGCCCATGTAAGAATCCCAGCCAAAGCCCAAATGAACAAAAAAAAAAAAAAATAGAAAAATAGGGAGGGAGTCTTCTTCCTCCTCTCGCCGGCTCCCGATCGGAGTCGGAGACGAGCTCCCTCCGGCCCTATTTAAGGAGGAGATCCCTCCTCTCTCCTTTCCACCAAAAATCCTAAGCTCAATCGACGGCAATCGCCGGAAAATCCACCACGGAAGACCGTCCCTGTGCCGTCCAATTTCTCACCGGAAAAGCTTCGCCGGCGACGGAGGTAAGCCTCCTCCCCTTCCTCTCTTCTCCCCCTTCCTTCCCGTGCCGATGTGCACGCTCGCCGGCGACCGGAGTCGCCGGATTTTATTGCGGAAGTAACCTTCATTTTTTTGTCGTTTCTCTTTGATTCCGACGCCGGTGGTCACCGCCGACCACCGGGTTTAGTCCCCCTCTTGCCGCCGGATCGCCCCCCCTCCTGCTGACGGCCGCCCCACGCCGACTGCGCCGCCGGCCGGCCAGCCAAGGAGGGGACTTGCCGGTCTCCTGTTTCGGCCCAAAAGAAACCCACGGGAAAAGAAGAAGAAAAGAAGAAGAAGAAGGAAAAGAAAAGAAAAAGAAAAGAAAAAGAAGAAAAAGAAGAAAAGAAAAAAAAAGCAAAGAAAAAAAAAGAGAAGAAAAAAATAAAATAATAATAATATAATAATAATAAATAGGATTTTCTCTCCTCTCTCTTCTGTGAAGAAAAAAAAAAAGAAAGAGAGAAAGAAAAGAAGAAAGAAAAATAAAATAAATTAATTAATAAATAATGATATAAATAATAAAATATGAGAAAGAGAGTTTCTCTCTCTTCTCTCTCTCCCTTCAGTCTGAACTAGTATTTTCTCTCTCTACTTTCTCTCTCTAGAATCCTCTCTTTAGATTATTTCTCTCTCCTAAGATTTCTAGAATTTTGAAAAGAATGATAATGAATTTAAATGATCCTCATGATAGATTTTTGATCTGTGATCGTCGGACGGTATACCGACATCCACTTTGATCAGATCAGGTATTTTTAGATTTTATTTCTCATGATTTTATTGAATTATCCACATGATAATCTGAGCATGATTTGATCTGATCGATCAGAATTTGTTGAATCATATTGTCTGAAAAATTCAAGATGAGTTTTCTCTCTCTAGAATTTTCTCTCTCTAAAATTTTCTCTCTCTAAAATATTCTCTCTCTTGATTGATTCTCTCTCTAAAAAGATTAGTGAATGAAGAAATTTCTTTTAATAGTCTGATCTGATTCTAATGAAGAACCCTGATCCATGATTGTCAGACAGCGTACTGGCACCCACCTTGATCAGACCATGAATCTTTAGATTTGATCATCCATGATCCCGATATAGTCATGACTTGATTTGATCATGTTGATTTCACCACTCGAGATATTGGACCAATCGTAATGTTGGATTATGTCACCTGATCAATTCGAATTGTACCTCATGAATTCTCTCTCCTCTAATTTTCTCTTTCCACTTGATTTTATGAAATCGATGAAGAAACCTCGGTCCTATCACTTCGAATCCGATTTGATCTGATAGTCAAACTTTGGATCGTTTAGGTCCTAATTAGATTTTGATTAGATAAAATTAGAGGATCGACCCAATCTAAACCGTTGAAATATGGTATTCGTATTCTTTCTAATTATTGAAATTGATTCTGTATAGGATTGTGGATGTTTGATCATGGGATATCATGATATGATCTACGAACAGAATTTTTGGAAGAAAAATTTATAGAATTATGTGAATTTATTGGAATGCGTTCGAGGTAAGTAATGTTTCACTTTTTCTAGATTTATCGGCAAATTATAATGTATTTTTCTGACATGATTTGTGAAACGATGCATGAATTGGATGAATGGTATTTTGTTATGAAAATATCTTATTTGAAATGTTATGATGAAGCATGATTGAATATATTGATTCCATGATGCATTATATTGATTGATTTCGATACTATATGATTATATGTTTTATTATCGAAATTAGAATATGAAATATGATTTATGAAGAATTATGATATAAGAAACATTATTAATTGACAATCTGACTATGTAAAGGACCCCGCCAATGGGGGCATATACGTTGGCAATTGATTGTCCTGAGGGTTTATGTCGCCAGCGAGACCAGCGACATGTCGCCAGAGAGACCAGCGACAAACCGCCAGCGAGACCAGCGATTCTAAAGGACATGGCTGCAGATGATTTGCAGTCTACCGCAAGCAGATACACGGTATTATGATCCTGCCACAGAAAAATATGGTCATAGCTCATGATTGACGAAAGGAATTTAAGAACGAAAGAAATTGAAATCTGGAAAGAAACTTGAATTTTCGAAAAAGAAATGAATTTGGCATGAATTATATTGCATAATTGAAATTGATTTCGAATTGATGAACTCTATATTCTTATTTTCTATAAATGATTATTTACTTAAATGCCTAATGAAATCTATTGAGAAGTGATCATTGCTTACTGGGCTGTCTAGCTCATTACCTCCTATTTTTATTGTTTTTACAGATGTTGAGGAATTAAGATGATACAAGATATGAATGGAAGAGTGATCAGAAGCAGAATCTCTATACTTTTATTTTAGGTTGAAAGTCTTATTGAAATTGATGTAAGGCCTATGAATCATTGTTGAATTTATTGAGACATTAAAGAAAAAAATTTAGGTCGTTATGTTTTGGATTTAAATTATTGTCTAATTATTCCGCTGTTGTTTTAGAATAGCATGATAAGATGCCTTGCATGCTTATAGAAAGAGTTTTCTATAGTATGCGGCGGTTGCCATGACCCTCGATTCACAATCTCGGATCGGGGGCGTGACAATTAAAGTGGTATCAGAGCGTTAGTAGATAAACTAAGATGTATATAGAAGGAGTGTTAGTGGATAGACACTAAGGACATTATAGTGTAGATCTTTGATGATTGTAGTGGAAGAAATATTTAAAAATTTTGATTAAATATTGAGATTATATATAAAAGGATCACAAGAGATTATGATATATGGAGTTTGAAATATGATGGATAATCTATAGATCATGATATGATTAGTTAGATCCTGATCGAAAGTAATCACAAAATGATTGACCTAAAATTTTATTGTGCATTGTGGTTATTAATTTGATCATTGGTTATTCAAGTGAATCGTAAGTTCAAATTTGATATAAGAATAATACTATGATATTACTTTTAGTTGAGAAGTTGACTATTATTGACAAATAAAATTTGACGATAAAATATTATTCCAGGATGAACTAAGAAAAATCTTTTATGATGCTTGATTGGAATATTTATCGAAATTGAATTTGGTATGTGGATTATATATAAAGTGGCATATTAGGATGAATGCATATTTGAGGATATTGCAAAGAAACCTATTTCTTATTGAAGAAATCGATTATGAGGTTGTAGAATATTCATCGTACTGGAATCTTTAAATCATCATCCTTAGATCTAAATAATGGATCTTATTATGTCTCTTGGAGATTACATGATGTGTATGAAATTTTAATTTAAAGATTTCGTATCTAAGTTGATCAAGAGATTTTCTGATATTATTGTTGAGGTTGTTAATAAAAATTGATATATTCAGATTAAGATAAAAGATCTGATTTATATTTATTTCAGATTAAGGGATCCATGTAAATTTACAATTTAAAAATTTGGGATTTAGGAATTGATATGGAGTTCCTTTGCTTTTGTTAATGAGGTCCCTAATTGAATCTACTATTAAATGAAGATTTGATTTTTTGAAGCTTGTATGATTGTTATGAAAGGATATTTGATAGATATTGAAGATCCTAATGATAGAAATTTTAAAAAAAAATAATGATTTAAAGTTCTTATATATTAAATTATGTCCAAATTTGGTGGAGCATCGAAGGATTTTTTTCTTCATTAATTTGACTTATAAAAATTTTTGGTTTGAAAATTATCGAATTGAATTGATATGAGAATTGAGATTTGATTCATATTGATTATAGTAAATCTATATGATGGTTTAAATATAATATTGGACTCAAGGGTTAATCAAGATTATTGTACACCAGTAAAGGTATGAATGAAAATCGAAAGTTAATCTTTGATTTCAATTGAAATTTAAAATTTTAGGATAAAAAAATAATTTGATCAAACTTTTTTTGGTGAACCTAAGAAATTTTGATTATTAGATCAGAGTGCGCAGCGGAAGCATGGTAATCTGGACTACTTTGAGTAAGTCAGAATGTTGACCCTTTGAGTTAAAGAATTATGATAGATGATATGGTTTGATACAAAAATTTATTGATATTAGAAAGAATAATATTTTAAAATTTTAAATTATTTTTGGATATCCCTAATGTGATTTTTAAAAGTAGAGCTTCCACCTACTATGCTACAAAAATAATTAGCATCCTAATTTTAGGATGAGTGGACCTTTATTTTTATTTTAGATTTAGAATATTTAGAGATAAATTTTTTCTATCCTAGAATTAAATTTTATAATTCTCTAATTACTAGAAAGAATTTGAGATTGTTTATCGAATGATGATTTCGATCTTAGATTATTATACTCAAATATTTATCTCCAGGGTATAATGAAATTTGAAGTTAGAACTCTTTTGATCATTATTATTGCTCTGACTGAATGGAAAAGATTGAGGTTATCTATTGATATTGACGATTATTCTACAAAAGATGGATTGGAGTTATTTATAATTTAATTTGATAATGAATCGATTAATTAAGAGTTGTTAATGTTTAGATAAAGAAAATTGATATACTTACTTAGAATAGAGACATTGATTTTGATTATAAGAAAAATATAATTTTGATTTAGATCAATTTTTGAGTTATTGATTTTTATTATGGAATGACTTAATGATAAAATTTGCTTCAAAATTAGAATATTTAAGAGTTTGAGGGTTTGAGTAAGAAAATTTCGATGACTAAAAATAGTGATATTGATTCAATCAACAATGATAATATTGATCTTTATGAAATGACTTAACGATGAAGTTGCATCGAGAATTAAATATCAAAAGTTCAAGAATGAGATTGAAATGATAAATTTTCAACCTTTGAAAGTACGAATAAGAGAAAATATTTTTAAATTTTGATTGATTGGGATGTCATCATATGATTCATAGAAGTATGTTTTCTTATCTTATAATGGGTTGAAATTAAGAGTGGTTAATATTTTGAAATAAATAAATAATAATTAATGATGATGAATGAAGTTTTATGCAAGAATAGAGACATTTACCTTCTTCTATTCACAAGAGATAGATTTGATTTTAATTTGAGTCATGAGATATTGAACATTAATTTTTACAGAAATGAGATCATAATTTCGAAATCTTGAAATATTGAAAATCTTTGAGATGTTGATCTTGATAAATAAGAAAATGAATGGTTCCATTTTAGATCGATATTTGATGTACCGACTTTTTCTTATGAAATAATTTAAGAATGAATTTTACATCAAGAATTAGAATATTGAAATATTTGTGGATGAGATTCAAGTAAGAAACTATGAAGACTCAGGCAAGAAAAATTTCGAGGACGAAATTTCTTTTAGAGGGGAAGAATGTGATAGCCCGAGGCCCATGTAAGAATCCCAGCCAAAGCCCAAACGAACAAAAAAAAAAAATAGAAAAACAGGAGAGAAGACTCTTCTTCCTCCTCTCGCCGGCTCCCAATCGGAGTCGGAGACGAGCTCCCTCCGGCCCTATTTAAGGAGGAGATCCCTCCTTTCTCCTTTCCACCAAAAATCCTAAGCTCAATCGGGAGTCTTCTTCCTCTCTCGCCAGCTCCCAATCGGAGTCGGAGACGAGCTCCCTCCGGCCTATTTAAGGAGGAGATCCTCCTTTCTCTTTTCCACCAAAAATCCTAAGCTCAATCGACGGCAATCGCCGGAAAATCCACCACGAAAGACCGTCCCTGTGCCGTCCAATTTCTCGCCGGAAAAGCTTCGCCAGCGACGGAGGTAAGCCTCCTCCCCTTCCTCTCTTCTCCCCTTCCTTCCCGTGCCGATGTGCACGCTCGTCGGCGATCGGAGTCGTCGGATTTTGTTGCGTAAGTAACCTTCATTTTTTTGCCGTTTCTCTTTGATTCCGACGCCGGTGGTCACCGCCGACCACCGGGTTTGGTCCCCTCTTGCCGTCGGATCGCCCCCCCTCCTGTCGATGGCCACCCACGCCGGCTGCGCCGCCGGCCGGCCAGCCAAGGAGGGGACTTGCCGGTCCCCTGTTTCGGCCCAAAAGAAACCCACGGAAAAAGAAGAAAAAGGAAAAGAAAAGAAAAGAAAAGAAAAAGAAGAAAAAGAAAAGAAAGAAAAGCAAAGAAAAAAAAAGAGAAGAAGAAAATAAAATAATAATAATATAATAATAATAATAAATAGAATTTTCTCTCCTCTCTCTTCTGTGAAGAAAAAAAAAGAAAGAGAGAAAGAAAAGAAGAAAGAAAATAAAATAAATTAATTAATAAATAATGATATAAATAATAAAATATGAGAAAGAGAGTTTCTCTCTCTTTCCTCTCTCCCTTCAGTCTGAACTAGTATTTTCTCTTTATAGAATTGAACTTTCTCTCTCTACTTTCTCTCTCTAGAATTCTTTCTCTAGATTATTTCTCTCTCCTAGATTTTTAGAATTTTGAGAAGATGATGATGAATTTAAATGATCCTCGTGATGGATTTTTGATCTGTGATCGTCGGACGGTATACCGACATCCCTTGGATCAGATCAGGTATTTTTAGATTTTATTTCTCATGATTTTATTGAATTATCCATATGATAATCTGACCATGATTTGATCTGATCGATCAAAATTTGTTGAATCATATTGTCTGAAGAATTCAAAATGAATTTTCTCTCTAGAATTTTCTCTCTCTAAAATTTTCTCTCTCTAAAATATTCTCTCTCTTGATTGATTCTTTCTCTAAAAAGGTTAGTGAATGAAGAATTTCTTTTAATAGTCTGATTGATTCTAATGAAAAATCCTGATCCATGATTGTCAGACAGCGTACTAGCACCCACCTTGATGAGACCATGAATCTTTAGATTTGATCATCCATGATCTCGATCTAGTCATGACTTGATTTGATCATGTTGATTTCACCACTCGAGATATTGGACCAATCGTAATGTTGGATTGTCACTAATCAATTCGAATTGTACCTCATGAATTCTCTCTCCTCTGATTTTCTCTCTCTTGATTTATAAATCGATGAAGAAACTTCGGTCCTATCACTTCGAATCCGATTTGATCTGATAGTCAAACTTTGGATCGTTTAGGTCCTAATTAGATTTTGATTAGATAAATTAGATGATCGGAACCCAATCTAAACCGTTGAAATATGGTATTCGTATTCTTTCTAATTATTGAAATTGATTCTGTATAGGATTGTGGATGTTTGATCATGGGATATCATGATATGATCTACGAACAAAATTTTTGGAAGAAAAATTATAGAATTATGTGGATTTATTGGAATGCGTTCGAGGTAAGTAATGTTTCACTTTTTCTAGATTTATCGATAATTATAATATATTTTTGACATGATTTGTGAAACGATGCATGAATTGGATGAATGGTATTTTGTTATGAAAATATCTTATTTGAAATGTTATGATAAGCATGATTGAACATATTGATTCCATGATGCATTATATTGATTGATTTCGATACTATATGATTATATGTTTATTATCGAAATTAGAATATGAAATATGATTTATGAAGAATTATGATATAAGAAACATTATGAATTGATAACCTGACTATGTAAAGGACCCACCAATGGGCATATACGTTGGCAATTGATTGTCCTGAGGGTTTATGTCGCCAGCGAGACCAGCGACATGTCGCCAGAGAGACCAACGACAAACCGCCGAGCGAGACCAGCGGTTCCAAAGACATGGCTGCCAGATGATTCGCAGCCTACGCATGCAGATACGCGGTATTATGACCCTTGCCACAGAAAAAATGTGGTCATAACTCATGGTTGACGAAAAAATTTAAGAACGAAAGAAATTGAAATCTGGAAAAAACTTGAATTTTGAAAAAGAAATGAATTTGACATGAATTATATTATATATTGAAATTGATTTGAATTGATGAACTCTATATGTTATTTTCTATAAATGATTATTTACTTAAATGCCTGATGAAATCTGTTGAGAAGTGATCATTGCTTACTGGGC